>NC_044325.1:16808094-17050156 GCF_007399415.2 Gopherus evgoodei | reverse complement strand
TGCAAATTTGATGAGTATGCTCTCTATTCCTACATCCAGGTCATTAATAAGATGTTAAATAACACTGGACCCAAAACAGATCCTTGTGGATCTCCATTTGAGACCTCCTTCCAATCTGACATTCCATTAATAGCTACTTTTTGTCTGCAATTGTTTAACCGATTATATATCCATATATCCACTTAATGATAGTTCCGCCAAGCCTGCATTTTTTCAGCTTACTTAGCAGAATGTCATGTGGGACTATGTCAAAAGCCTTGCTAAAGTCCAGGTATATTATGTCCACTGCATTCCCCCATCCACCAAACCAGTTACCTTGTCAAAGAAGGAAATCAGCTGGTTTGGCATGATTTGATCTTAGTAAATCCATGCTGGCTGCTAGTGATTACCCCTTCATCTTCCAGGTATTCGCAAATTGAATGTTTTATACCTTGCTCTAATAGTTTACTAGGTATCGAGGTTTGGCTGACTGCTCTATAGTTCCCTGGCTCCTCCTCTATTCCCTTTTTAAAGATGGGCACTACATGTTAGTCCTTCTCCATCTTCTGGGACCTCTTCTGTCATCCATGAGTTTGAAAATATGATTGCTAGAGGCTCTGAGATTTCTTCAGTTAATTCCTTCAGCATCCTGGGGTGAACAGCATCAGGCCCTCTTGACTTGAATTCACTCAAATTTGTCAGAAGATCTCTGACAATTTACTTATCTTGATTGGCATCCCTTCCCCTTTATTGTCTATGGTGACTTCACTAGTCATCCAGCCACGTTATTTTTTGTGAGAAGACTGAAGCAAAGTAGGCCCCGAGGAGCTCTGCCTTCCTATCATCTTCTGTTACCAGCTCACCTTCTGTGGATCCACTGCTCAATGGACCATCCCTGATCTTTCTTTTTTGTCTAAAGGCTTGGCTATACTTGAGAGTTACAGTGCTGGTGGTGGCTTTACAGCTCTGTAACTTATTCCCCGTCCACACTGGCAAGGCACATACAGCCCTATATCTCCCTGGCTACAGCGCTGCATGTACTCCACCTCGACGAGAGGAATAAAGAGAACAGTGCTGCTGTTGCAGCACTGGGGTGCCCGTGTAAATAGTGATTAATCTTACTACGCTGTAACTGACCTCCGGAACCTTCCCATAATGCTTTTAAGTGAAGATAACACTCTTTGTTTTGTTGTGATGCCTCTCTTTGTTTTGTTGCGAACTCGCTGCTTATCTACAAAACAAACACAGCTACTGTTTGCAGTGAATGAGCAGAGGCAGGGGGATCCCTTTGGAATGTCCACAGCTAGTGTTTGCTTGAGGAGAGAAGCAGCACTGTGGGCGGGGGGGGGAGTCTATTTTGGAGCAGTTGCTTATCTGGTCTGTGAGGAAAAAAACAAAGAAGGCTATTTGCATTTAGTGAATGAGAGATGGGTGGGGGAAAGGTCGGAACTTGCAAGCCAGGGAGCTGACAGAGTGTCAGCTCCAAAAAATCCACTCCCTCTGTCTCACCCACGCTCCCTGTCACACTCCACCCCCCCCCATTTTGAAAAGCACGTTGCAGCCACTTGAAAGCTGGGATAGCTGTCCATAATGCACCACTCCCTACACCGCTGCAAATGTGGCCACACTGCAGCACTGGTTGCTGTCAGTGTGGCCACACTGCAGTGCTTTCCCTACACAGCTGTACAAAGACAGCTTTAACTCCCAGCACTGTACAGCTGCAAGTGTAGTCAAACCCTGACATATTTTTAGAACCTCTTTTTGTTTCTAACATTTCTTGTCAACTGTAACTTAAGAATTGTAATCCCTGAACTGCTGTTGGGGAAATCTGGAGAATACCACAAGGAGCTGCCTACGAAAAGAGGTGCAAAAGGTACATAGGAAAATGCTGAAATAAATGAGCACAGGAAAAATGCTCCTCTGAAAAAGGTGTGTCACTCCTATGACACAGCCACAGGAAAATTCCTCAAAGTCTGTCCTACTGCAATGCTCATGTACTACCTTCCATGTGACCCTTGCTGAGCGAAGTACCTCCAGGCTAGCTTTGCATTTCAGAATGGAGCAAGCCATTTTCACCAACTTTACACAGGTATCTTGATGGTAACCCAGGCCTTGGCTACACTTGGAGGTCTGCAGCGCTGGGAGTTACAGCTGTCTTCGTACAGCTGTGCAGGGCAAGTGCTAGAGTGTGGCCACACTGACAGCTACCAGTGCTACAGTGTGGCCACATCTGCAGCATTTGCAGCGCTGTTGGGAGTGGTGCATTATGGGCAGCTATCTCACAGAGCACCTCGTCCCATTTTGGCGTCGTGGGTTGTCGGAAGGGGACGGAAGGGTGCGGGTCATTCTGCTTCCTGTCCCAATGCCCCGTGATGCATCGCTTTGCATCCCAGCAGTCTCTGTTTTTCCATCCACATTTGGCGCCATTGTGATGCTCTCAACGGTTTCTGTGCAGCACGATTTCTGTGGGAAATGGAGCCCAAACTGCTGAGGACTTTGCTGACGAGTGTTGCCAGCACATCACGTTTGGCAGTTATGCTATTCCTTAAGCTCCAAAGCGATGAGGAGTCCGACGATGATAGCGAGTCACCTGACACGTACAACATGACATTGCTTGTGGCTTTGACAGAAATGCTCAGCACCGCAGAACACTGCTTTTGGGCTTGGGAAACAAGCACTGAGTGGTGGGATCACATCGTCATGGAAGTCTGGGGTGATGAAAAGTGGCTGCAGAACTTTCGGATGAGAAAAAGCCACTTTCATGGGACTGTGTGCTGAGCTCGCCCCCACCTGCAGCGCAAGGACAACGCGATTGATAGCTGCCCTGACAGTGGAGAAGCGGGTGGCTATTGCAATCTGGAAAGTGGCAACTCCAGATAGCTACTGATTGTCGGGAACCAGTTTGGAGTGGGTAAGTCAACCGTGGGAGTTGTTTTGATGCAAGTTTGCAGGGCCATTAATTGCATCCTGCTAAGAAAAACGGTGACTCTGGGGAATGTGCAGGAATTGTGGATGGCTTTGCACAAATGGGTTTCCCTAACTGTGGAGGGGCGATGATGGGGACGCATATTCCTATTCTAGGCACCACCCCACCATCGCATCCGAGTACGTTAACGAAGGAGTATTTCGCTATGGTTCCTCCAGGGCCTTGTGGATCACCGTGGGGTACTTCATTGACATTAACACAGGCTGGCCTGGAAAGGTGCATGATGCACGCATCTTTCGGAACACTGGCCTGTTCTGGAAGCTGCAGGCAGGGACCTTTTTCCCCAGACCGGAGAATCACAGTAGGGATGTTGAAATGCCCATTGTGATCCGTGGAGACCCCGCTTACCCGTTATGCCTTGGCTCATGAAACTGTATACAGGGAAGCGTGACAGGGGGCAAGGACCAGTTCAAATTACAGGCTGAGCCAGTGCCGAATGACTGTGGAGTGTGCTTTTGGCCACTTAAAAGGACGCTGGTGATCTCTGTATGGGAAGCTAGACCTGGGGGAAAGCAGCATCCCTGCGGTTATATCCGCATGCTGTACCCTCCATAATATTTGTGAAGGGAAGGGTGAAACACTCAGTCAGGCATGGACCTCTGAGGTTCAATGCCTGGAGGCTGAATTTGCACAGCCAGAGAGCAGGGCTACTAGAACAGCCCAGCACAGGGCTTCAAAGATCAGGGATACCTTGAGGGAGGAATTTGAGGCTGAAAACCAACAGTAATGTTTGGTGCCTTGCACAGGTAGTGAGTGCAGTGGTTACAATGTTAGTAGGAATCCGTTTTTCCTAAGCTGATTTGCAGTGCCTGTTTCTTTCCTGGGCTAAGTTATCTTTGACTTTCTGCAATAATAAAGACTGTTTTCAAAGCCAAGAATTCATTTATTGAAGAGAAAATAACTTTGACAGACACACAACATTTCGGGAACCTAAAAGGGCAGGGGGGGTGGGGTGGGGAACTGTACAGTCACAGGTTTGACTATGTCCTGTCTGGAGTGCTGTGCAATGACTGCTGCACTTCAGGATGCCTATACTGCATAGGTGATGGGGGTTGAGTGCAGAGGGTAAGGGTCGTAGTTCTCAGGCTGGTTGCGTGAATGTACAGGTGTTGGAGGCCAGCTGGTGGAGGTAAGAACCTGGATGCTGGAGAAAGAGGGGTTGGAGCTGACACTGGGGCACAAGGGAAAGAGCTTTGGGACCGGGGGTTAGGGGCGTGCGGTAGTGCTCTGCCTGCATGGCTACGAGCACCTGGATAGAGTCCACTTTGCACGCCAGGCTGCTTATCAGCTGCTTGTGCTTTTCTTCCTGGCTGCTGCGTTTCTCTGGCGGGATCCTGCTTTCCCTTTTCCCTCCAGTTTTTATTCTCTCTGGCAGAGTGATCCATAACTGTTTGCAGCAGGTCGTCTTTGCTTTTTCGGTGCTTCTTCCGCAGGTTTTGGAGTCTCTGAGCTGCTGTTAACATGGGCAGCTGAGAACTCAAGATCGCTTGTGGAAAGGAAAAAGGCTACAGTTAACAGAGGCAGAATTGTTTATATCTCAGACAGTTATTCCCAGACAGAGAAGGAGTTTACAGTCTTCAGTTTAGCATAATTTTCCCATATCACAGAGAGTGCACATAACCCACAGGAGCCCCGAAATGGTGAATAAGGGGCACTGATTGCTTCAGGGCTGTGCAGGGGTTTCTGTGCATTGGGGAAAGCAAACTGCTGCAGGGGGCACCTACAGTGAACACTCTCCCAACATTTTCCACAGGAGTTAATCCTGGAAGCTATCTCGCTGCTGCGGGTCACCTGGGAAGAGCGGGAGGGTCTTCTACAGCAATGCGAATTCCCGCCCTGGCCCCTATGCAGCTTGCCTGTGTGCAGCAATGGTCCCCCCACCACTCACGGCACAGTGGCGTGGACGCGTTAGCCTGACTGGGACAAGGACCACAGTGGCTCTCCCTATAAACTTGCGGAAGCGCATTGCCCTGCTCTGGCTGAAAATTTGGAAGAGATTACTGAGGCCGATTACCGCGACATGACAGACCACATCAATGGGCTATTCCACATCTAGGCATGCATGCATGCAGCCCTAACCCTTCCTCCTCTCCCGAAACATTTCCATCCAGAAAATAAAAACCGCTTACCGGGAACCCGCTCCTCTGCTTGTCCTTCACCAAGTACCGGCTGCTGCGACTGGCTGCCCTTCCTCCTGGCTTGAGAAGAGCTCCTGGCTGCATGCCTTCTGGGACTCTGGGGTATCTCCCCCAACCCCAGTACCCTCACTCTTGGTTTCCTCCTCCCCCCTCCTCCGCCTCCGCCTGCCCCTCCCCGCTCTGAAGTGTCCATCGTGGTCCTCGGATTGGCGGTGGGGTCACCCCCAAGTATCGCATCCAGCTCTTTGTAAAAACGGCAGGTCGTGGGGGCAGCACCAGAGCGGCAGTTTCCCTCATGGGCTTTGTAATAGGCACTCCGCAGCTCCTTCATTTTAATCCTGCACTGCACCGCGTCCCGGTCATGGCCCCCTTCCAGCATGGCCCTTGATATCTGCCCATAGGTATCGTAATTCCTACGGCTGGAGCACAGCTGTGACTGCACAGCTTCCTCCCAGCAAACACTGATGAGGTCCAGCAACTCGCAATTGCTCCATGCTGGAGCTCGTTTGGCACGTGGAGGCATGGTCACCTGGAAAGATTCACTGATTGCACTCCACACCTGGCTGTGCAAACAGGAAGGGGATTTTAAAATTCCCGGGGCATTTGAAAGGCAGGTCACCTGAGGCCAGGTCAGTAGAGTTTGAACTGATGAGCAGAGTGGCTGAACAGGCATTCTGCGATACCTCCGAATACCTCTGGAGGCCAATAACAGCGCTTTTGGTGGCCACACTGGCCGAGCAGCGCTGCATCACCAGTGCTGCAGTCGTTATTCCCCAGGCAGAGGAGGAGTATAGCCAGCGCTGTATCCAGGGAGATACAGCACTGTATGTGCCTTGCAAGTGTGGACGGTGAGTAAGTTGCAGCGCTGTAAAGCCACCATTAGCACTGCAACTCTCCAGTGTAGCCAAGGCCTCAGCCTCTTTTGCTAACCCAGCCTCTTTTGGCTCAGTCACGCCCCTTTCCTTTCAGTTTACAGAGCAGGCAAACATAACTGCAACTGCCTTGCATGCTCTCACATCTGGGAATAAACTTCCTGAAGTCCTGAGATAAAGAACAAGGAAAGGTAGAGCTCTTCAAGCTGGGTTTTCTTTCCTCCTCTCAGAAATCTGATGACTGGGACACAAACTCATCTTGGTTCTTAAACTGACTAGATACTGGTCTTTGGAAAAGCAAGCAGATCTAACAAAAATCTTGTCATAGCAGGGAGACGGGAGGTGGTCTTTTTCTCACCACTGCTATTTCAAGTGATGATAGAATTTGGCTGATATCACTTCAAACAGGAGCAGAGCCTGGATCTGGACATCAGAAGGGTTAGCGGCAGTGTGAATAGCAGGTGGAGAGGATGAAAAGGAGGAAATTGAAGAAAGTGTGAGCAGGGTTATTCAGGGCTAAAAGTTAATAGAAAGTGGAGTAAGCTAAGAATGGCGAGGGGACAAGAGAGACCAGGATCACACAAGACTCAGAAACATGACTACAACAAACAGTTATTTAATCAGGACAATGGAACATTCAATTATCTGGTTCATTCAGTAACCACATGTATTTAACTGACAGAAGGACACAGTTTCATGGAATGCATTGAACATTGGTCTGTGATGCAGAAACAATCTACTTTGATGGAGCCCCAATTTTAGAGGATGAATGGGCAAAGGAAACAACCACTCTGGCCAGAGAAAACAAAATGGGTTTCAGATTGGACAATAACATTATTTCTCTCTTGCTAGAAGACTTGGTGAGTTGCTGCCAAGGCTCAGGAGGCTGTAGCCTCTACTTCATCTCACTTCTAATAAAAGGTCATCCACAATATTGTCTTGGAATTTTTGGTTTACAGTGAATTTCCTAGAGATCTTTTGCTCCTCCCCTTAATTTAGCTAATTCTTATCTGCAAATCCTATTTTTAATTAATTCTTGCATTATTTCTCTCTCAATATGTTCCTTTTGATCCTCTCTGTCTTCGTCTAGTATCAGCTACCAATAAAGCTGTCAATGCAAACTTTCACCAAGGCAGCTGGATTTCCTTATAACCACCCTTGCTGTGTGTCAGATACAGGTAACTCTTTAAATCAAAGCATGGGGACTTGATAAAGCTGACAGTTATGCATTAAGAGCATTCCCCCCCCGAGTATTGACTACAATCCCCAAAATGTTGTTCCAGCATGAACCAGATACGGTATAAAACCTGGGATAAACTCTCTTCTTTGGTTATTACAGTAATCAGGATTTTACTCTGAATGTGGTTGTTGGATTTCCCCTTGTGTGGCTTTTTAAAGTTGACATTACTACATTTTTATTTCCCTATGTGCCTGAAAGACAAGTTACCAGCAATTAGGTGGCTACTGGCCCAGTTGTGCATTACCTATATAATATATATCATCATGAAAATCATCTGTGTGTAACGGGTGTCTGCAAAATGTAAGGGGATGCTTTGTGAGCGTTCTTGGATCTGCCAGGGACTAAGTCTACCCTGTTACAGACACACAGTATATTACATCAGGATACCATCTTCATGGCTGGCTTCTTCATGTGTAAGGAGAAACAGGAACATGTGGGGCACATGCTCTGAATTTGCAAGAAAAGTTGGGAACAAAGAAAGTAGGATGTTGCAAGCTTAGGAGATCCAGATAAAATGGTGAGTAATTCATTACTAGTCTAAGGGAACATGTCTTTCAGACATGGTAAAAATATGAAAATATTCTTGTTGGTGTAATGGCTGCTGGCTGTTGGTTTTTAAGATGAGAATAAAGGCAGCTAGGCCCTTTGAGAAGCTTCAGACAGGAAATGAGGCACTAATCTCAAGAGAATGGTTTTGTCTGAGGATGGTAACAACAAAAGACTGCGTACGCTCTTGGTAAATGATGCATTGATTTCAGAGCTGAAAGAGAGACTTTATATGAAAGAAATCAACGAAATGAGATCTCACCTTGTTTCATTTGCAACAGACACAATCACAGTGATAAAGTAAGGGAGAATGTAACATGTGACACACGCGGCAGCAATCTTTTCCCATACTGCTTTTCACCCACTGAGCAGAACCATTTGGGTGGTGTCCTTTACACAGGAGAAGGGTTGGAATGTTTGAACTGGAGGTTCAGGGGCAGTTGGGGAATGACAGTTGGAGAGGATAGGGCCAGAGGAAAGACCAGCATACCCCTAAGAAGACAGAGAAAACAGGCAGGCAGGGGACGTAACAGGAAGTTGTAACTTATGAGAGACGAAGCGTGGCAGGGGCAGGAAAGCAAATTAGAAATAAAAAAGGGTTTAGGCAAAAGAAGAAACCAACCAAACCAGAGGGAAAGTGAGAGCAGAGAAAGTGTTAGTGAAAGACAGACATCCACCCAAAAAAAGTGAGCTAGTGTCTGCCTATTGCATTGCATTGACTGTAGGAATAGACTTCTAAGGACCCATAGACAGAGAAATTAGGGATTGGGTCCCATGCTGTTAGCCATGGCTCTGACTTTCAAATTCCCATACCATCTTCAGAGCTGGGATCACGTTTTTTGAGAGCATTGCTGAAGTTACCACCTGGTTCTCCATTCTCCCACTGTTGGCTCAGGTACGGGAGCTCCATACAGAACCCAAACGAGTATAAGACTCACCTTTAAAGTGTGGCAACATGCAAACTATAAATTATAAATATTAAAGCAAAAGTTGGATATGCCATTCGCCAAAACAAATCTAACAATGAAGTCAGAAGCAAAAGTCATCCTGATTGTAAGCAGATTAAATACAACGGTCTTGCGCCAGGACTGAATTTGATTCAAGAGACTTATGCTAAAATAACACTCCTCGACTCTGGTGTACTTAATTTATTTTAGAGTAGTTTAGTTATTCTGAAGCACTATTTCACTGCTTGTTCACTTTTGACAATTTCTGTGGCCTGATTCGTCTGTTCAGATGGCATGACTTGTTCCTGCAAAACATTTTCTGGTCTTTTTCCTGTTGGGAGGAATAATTAGTTGTCTGGGGACATAAGGTCTTTCTAATTCCAATATTAGTAAGCAGGAAAATATCTGAACAATTCCCATGGCACTAATGAGAATCTTCCCCTCAATGTATAGATGCTTTATAGCAGTGGTTCTCAACCTTTCCAGATTATTGTATCCCGTTAAGACATTGCATTTATGTTGTGCACCCCAAGTTTAATCTGACATAAAATTTACTTGCTTACAAAATCAGACAAAAATACAAAAGTGTCACAGCCTAAGTTCCCTCTAAGCTGTGTGGCCATGCAACTACCTATTAAGCTCCAGCGCTGACCTGCTACGGCGCCAGCCTGCCCCAAACTTGCTGCAGCCAGCTGGGGAGAGGATCCCCTACCTCAGCCTGGCCCAGCCCCACTGGAGCTGCTGAGGCCAGCCAGGGAGAGGCGCCTCTCCCCTGACCCCAAACTGCTGTGGTGAGAGAGGGCTGGGGGGAGTCCTCTCTCCCTAGGGCAGCCTACACCCCAAACCCCTCACCCCCAGCCCAGAGTCCACCACTCCGCATCCCAACCCTCTGCCCCAGCCCTGTACCCCCTCCTGCATTCCAAACCCCTCATCCCCAGCCCCACCCCAGAGCCCACACCCCAACACTGAGCCACCTCCCACATCCTGAACCTCTCCTCCCAAGCCTCACCCCAGAGCCTGCCTCTCCCAGACAGAGCCCTCATCCCCCCCCACCCCAACCCTCTGCCTCTTCCCACACTCAAACCCCTCAGCCCCACCCCCACCCCATGCATTTTGTTATGTACACCACCTCCATATTGGTGCACATAACAAAATTCATTCCGCACATGCATGTAAAAAATTAGAGGGAACATTGGTCACAGCACACTATTACTGAAAAATTGCTCACTCTCTCATTTTGTCTGTATGAAATTTTAGTTTGTACAGACTTAGCTTGTGCTTTTTACGTAGCCTGTTGTAAAACCAGGCAAATATCTAGATGAGTTGATGTACTGCATTAAATACCTCTGTGTATCCCCAAGGGTAACGTACCCCTGGTTGAGAACCACTACTTTATAGAGCATTATATAACTCTCAGCATGGACACACAGACCGGATGAAGTAGCCAAATAAAACTGTTGACTATCAAACAGAGCAAGACTTCCACAATGTTATCCATTCAGTGACCTTGTCTTTGGTAAAAGTTTTTAGATAAAGCTTAAAGAGGGTTCTTCCCTTGTGCCAATCCGGGAAGGCAGCACTGGGCAGCGTGGCTTCCCTTTTCACATATTTAATTCATATTCTGTACCACAGACAGGTCCATGAACACTAGATAGTGGATATTTAGTCATGCATTGGAACTTCTAGGCAGACCAAATCTGGGAGTAATTGTTGCAGAGTAGGCTTTGCCCACCAGTATTGTTTTAGCACTATAGATGTTGAGCTGGACAGACCATTCTCCACAGAGCATTAGTGCCTATTAAAAACAAAACAAATGACCTTCGAAAATTTCTTTTAAAATCTGTTTTAAAGGCTTATAGTTGAACTTTCCTGAAAAAAAAAATTAATTGGGCTCACATTGTGCAGCACGAATTGAGCAGTGCAGTTGTAGAGAACACTTCTCTCTATCAATGACAACCTGGGATGTTTGAGATGACAGTCCTTCACCTTGTTCACTTAAGATAGGGATATATCAGTGGAGGAGTGCTACAGTCCAATAGAGTGCTTTTTCTGCCCCTAAACCTTTAGGGCACATTGAAAGGTTTATATATGAATACAGGCTTTTCCTTGAAGATGTTGGGGGTTCTGAGCTTTACTTGACGCTGCTTGTTTGGTAGCTTTTATTCTTGCTAACTATACATTTGTGAATTTTTAGGATTTTCTATATTGCTGCGTAGACACCAGAATATGTAATTTCTTGGAAATACAGATTTCACAAAATGTAAATCAAGCATTAAATGAAAAAAAGTTGCTGTGTCCCTTTAACATGACAACAGCTGTTCATGAGAGTGCAGACAAATCTCCCTGCACATTTGAGGACAAGATTCGTATTTCTCTTAAAGGAATACAAGAACTCATAGGACATGACCAGGAAAGAAAAGAAAAAATCTGTAAGAAAAAGGAAAGAAGAGTTGTGGAAAATTTGCTGGCCAGAAGATAAAGAAAAAGTAAGTCTCATTTATACATTGTTAGGTCTCCTGATTTTGAGATGCTCACCACCACATCAGACTGATAAATATTACAAAAACAGTATAAACATGCTGGTAGCAGTCAAAATGGAAATAGCGAGTCCTTGTACAGCAATTTTTTAGTTATATGGAATACATAATTTAAATGTGATTTATTCATTTTCTAATATAAATATTATTAGATTACATAAACTTAACTTCTATAAAATAGTCTCATGACCTTCCTCTCTTGCTATCTGCAGAGATGTGGATTGCAGTAGCCCTTCTATCACTAGGAACTTCGTTTAAGAATAATAACCTCTTATATACTGCCTTTCATCTGTAGATATCAAAGTACTTTACACAAAGGAGGTAAATATTATCCCCATTTAACAGATGAGAAAATTAAAGCATAGACAGGTTTAGTAACTTGCCTGTGGTCCCCAGCAGGCTAGTGGTCAATGTCTCCTGAGCCTCACTCCAGTGCTCTATACATGATCCAAATAGCATGGAGGACACTGAATTCGGATAACGCAGAGAATTTTAATTAATAGACATGGAGGGACATAACTATGTGAAACTCTCTGTTAACTGAAATAGTGAAGTCCTTCCCTCTATTAGAGGCTTGCACCGGTGTAATAAAAACTGATCTAGTTACACTGGTGCAAACCCCTAGAATAGATTCACTTAAACCAATTTAGTTTAATACCATACATTACTACAGTAAGGTAAATTGGTTGAAGTGGATTTAAAGTAATATAAGTGTATCTGTATTAGGGGTTTGCTCCTCTGTAACTAAATGTTTTATAGTTCCATCAATACAAGTTTTCTAATGTAGTTAAGATCTAAGTCTATATTGTAGTTGTTTTTTTTTTTAAGTAAAAGTTTTCTGGGGACATGACAAGCTAGGTAGTTTACTACCTTTTTGTCCCATTACAGGAAATGACAATTGCTTGGTTGTCTACCTGTATAGCAATGAGAAGAGTGAAGCTTTAAATCTTTCATGGCTCTCACACTGAGGGCTTGTCTACATCAGAAAGTTGCAGCGCTGGTGAGGGAGTTACAGCGCTGCAACTTAGGAGGTGTACACATCTGCAGGGCACCACCAGCGCTGCAACTCCGTTTGCAGCGCTGGCTGTACTCCCGTTTTGTCTCGGGTGTAGAGGATCCAGCGCTGGTGATCCAGCACTGGTAATCAAGTATAGACACTTACCAGCGCTTTTCTTGACCTCCGTGGAATAAGCAGGTATCCCAGCATCACCGAGGAAGCCTCTGGTAATCAAACTGGTCTCCTTCCCCAGCTTGCTCTCGTGTTCCCCGAGCAAGCAGGTCTCCTTCCCTGCGGTTTGCTGGGTGGTTCCGGGAACGCGAGAGCAAACTGCGGCGAAGCTGGTCTCCTTTCCCGGTTTGCTCTCTCGTTCCCCGAACCCCCGAGCAAGCAGGTCTCCTTCCCTGCGGTTTGCAGGGTAGTTCGGGGAACGCGAGAGCAAACCGCGGCGAAGCTGGTCTCCTTCCCCGGTTTGCTCTCTCGTTCCCCGAACCCCGAGCAAGCAGGTCTCCTTCCCTGCGGTTTGCTGGGTGGTTCCGGGAACGCGAGAGCAAACCGCGGCGAAGCTGGTCTCCTTTCCCGGTTTGCTCTCGCGTTCCCGGAACCCCCGAGCAAGCAGGTCTCCTTCCCTGCGGTTTGCAGGGTGGTTCGGGGAACCGTGAAGCTGGTCTCACCCCCCTTGAAGCCGCCCAACAGCGCTGCAGTGTGGCCACATCTAACACCACTTGCAGCACTGGTTGCTGTAAGTGTGGCCACTCTGCAGCGCTGGCCCTATACAGCTGTACTAATACAGCTGTAACAACCAGCGCTGCAAAATTTTAGATGTAGACATGGCCTAAGTCAGTTTCCTAGCAAGGAAGCTGGCAATCAGCTCCTCAACTCTTCCTGTATTTAGTGTGGCACTACTGTATACTCCTTGATTACTGGGGAGACAATTATAAAGAACAAATGAGATGAGGGAAGACAAACGGAAAATGAGGCAAAGAACATCTATGTGGTTTTAATACTAGTAGCTACCCTGATTTTCAGTACGTTACCCATGCTTACGAACTACAAACATACTTTTTAGTAACTCACAAAAAAAAATTAATTCACTCTTAAATAGTTCAAAGAGCAACTTTTTCAAAAAATACCCGTTAGAGGAGCAAGTGAAGGTGGGAGAAGGAGGATGAGTACCTATATATATTAACAGTTGTTATAGCATTATACTCCCAGCCACTGTCTTGTAAAGTCAGTAAGGTTTGACCTTACTTTGTCATAGAATATCAGGGTTGGAAGGGACCTCAGGAAGTCATCTAGTCCAACCCCCTTCTCAAAGTAGGACCAATCCCCAACTAAATCATCCCAGCCAGGGCTTTGTCAAGCCTGACCTTAAAAACCTCTGCGGAAGGAAATTCCACCACCTCCCTAGGTAACCCATTCCAGTGCTTCACCACCCTCCTGGTGAAAAAGTTTTTCCTAATATCCAACCTAAACCTCCCCCACTGCAACTTGAGACCATCACTCCTTGTTCTATGAGAACAAGGAATAATTTTGTCAAAATCATGGGGGAAATATTGCATTATATTTATAACATGAGACATATATATTTAACTATAATATGAAAGTTATTAGCTATTATTAAAAATACTCACTTTGTTGCACACATATATTTGTACCCATTAAAAAAAACCAATCCTTAGAAAACACCAAGCTGACTGCGCTGGGAAGCCCAAGTGCTCTGTACTATAAGATATGGAGGGCTGGCATAAATCTTATAATTTGGAGAATTCAGCAAATGTCTTCCCCGTTTTTATTTTCACAATGCAGGGTGGGGGGAGGATGTTAAATAATACTTTTTAAAAGCAGTTTTATTTCTTCAGTTACAGGATATAAATTCACATTTATTCAGCACCTTTCCCTGCAGTCCTTGTCACGTAGCCGGGTATGGTGTGACACTACACAGACCACAGGGAGAACAGCTGGGCAGCTCAGCTCACCCCACCGCCACACACGTGTGAGGCAGCGACGCCACAGGGGAGTGGAGAGACGGAGGCAGAACATATTTATCCCGGCTGGGAACCGGCCGGACGACACGGTTCATGGCCCTCCCCTTCAGAGCGGGGCTCGGCCGGCAGCGCCTCCCCGCAGAAGGGGTGTGGAGCGCCCCGGAGGCGCACGGGGCTCTGTCGGGGAGGGCTCGGCTTTACCTTGCAGGCAGCCCCTCCTCGCTCGGCCGGGTGCGGGGGGCCTTGCCCTTTCCGAAGGGGGGGGCCTCTTTTCGGGGCGCGCCTTCCAGCACACAGGCCTGGGTGCCAGCTCCGCAGCAGGGCATGGGTCTCCCCGAGCTGCAGGGCCGGGCGGGCAGCGCTACCCGGTCCGAGGCCTTGCCGGCGGCCCGCTCCCTGGGCAGGGAGAGTGGGCGAGGAGCCCCGTGGAGCACCGCCAGCCGCGGGCCGGACTCCCTGCAGCACCAGCCCCTGGGCGGGGAGGGAGAGCCCAGCTCCTCCTTCCTGGGCGCCGCCTGGCTCAGCGGTAGCGCCCGGTGTGCGCCGCAGCCCCCGTCCCGTTCTGTACCGCTGCCGGCGGCGGCGCTCCCACATCCCGGCGGCGGGCGCCAATGAGGCGGCGCGCCCCGGCGGCGGCAGGCTGAGTGGGCGTGTGCGGGGGGCGGGCTGTGGGCGGCGGCGGCGGCAGTAGCAGGTTTGGTTGTGTGTGTGCCATGGCCGGAGCCCAGTGAGAGTGGCTGACAATAGGAGCCAGCGAGCCTGAGCGCGACCCCGACACAGCCGGGACCCCTCGCTTCCCAGCCAGCCACCGGCAGAGGAGGCCATCAGCGCCAGCCGCCGCCGCGCCCGCCCGCCCGCTCTACCGCGGCTCCTCTCCGCTCGGCCCGCGCTCGGCCGCCTCTCCGCAGGCCCCTCCGCAGGGCTCCGCCGGGAATGTGAGTGAGGCAGCAGCCATCGCAGGCTGGGGCCCGCGCCGAGCGCACGGGACTGAGCGGAGCCCGAGCAGCCGCCTGCCCCGAACCCGCCGCCAACGCCGCCCTGCGCTGAGGAGGCCGCCGCCGAGGCCTACAGGCTCCTGCAGCTGCAGGGACAGAGCCCGGCGCGCACAACGCTCCGGCCGCTGCCGCCAAGCCCAGCTCACTCCGCCTTCTCCTCCTCGGCTCCGAATTCTCTGCCAGGAGGGGCAAGGTAACTTCACCCCCAGCCCCGAGCGGGCAGCCACCCGGCCGCGGCGCGGGGGGATCGGGGGCGCTAGAGAAGATGGGGACCACGGGGCGGGGGTGGTAAAGGACAGAGTCCAGCTGGGTTCCTTATCCCCTGGTGGATGGAAATGACATCCCACAACACCCGTCAGCATGCAGCTAATTACACCCCTGCTTTGGCGGAGTGCTTAGCGGAGGCGCTTGCAGTGACATCCATCGGTATTTTCACATTCACTCGCGTTTCCTCGTATTGTTGTCCCCAGCGGTGACAGTGTCTAGTGTATGTCGCTGTGCATTTACCAAAATACTTAAAAATTTCCCGTGTTGTAAATAAACACTTTCGTATTGAGAAAGCTATAGCTATAAATGCAGTTATCCACCACTTGGGCTGCACTCAATAAATAACCTCATTCCCCCACCCATGGAAATAGTGTTTTTCAGTGCATTTAAATGATCATTTAGGAATGTGAAAAAGGGATCAGTGTTTAATGTAATGTTGTAAAGGCTGGATGTAGTCTTGTTGAATTAGAATTAGAATTTAATAATTTATAAATGAGGTGAGAGAAACTGTTAATAAATTTACAGCAGAGAAGTGTGGGTAAAGTGTGTTGCTGACAGAATGATCCTGCAATTTGAATGATCTGCTCTAGTCTTTGTCCCTTAATGTTGTTAGCAATTCCATTTTGAGACTGTACAAACATTTCTGGATAAATGGTTAGATTTTTCAATAGTTACATGTGACAAGGAGATGAAAACTTTTTTTTAATGAGGCAAAATAGGACTAACAAATCTAGAATCTAAGTGTCATTTTTTGTTGATGTTTCCAGAATCCTGCTGATGTAACAGGTAACTTTTTGTGTTTGTATATTTTGAGGGACTCTTTTTCTCTACCCTTACTTAGGAATCACAGATTGGTTTGTTGAGGTGAAAGTATATATCCATTTCTCCATATAGTTTGTCTGACTTTCCCATGAATCTTGAATAGGGCCTTGATGCCATGGGTGATGTTGGCATCTGTTACAGTTGGTAAATAACATCTGTTTCAAGTATAGAAGTGTGTTGCTCATAGTCTATTAAATGTAGGATGTATTATTTGGGATAATAATGAAGCCACACCCGAGGAAAAATTAAGTTGGTACAATAAGAATTGTTTTTAGATGATGCCAGCTTCACTGTCCAATATCAGTGGATTCCTCTTGGTTCCTTTAAGAAGTTATGTATTTTATATTTTCAGTAGACTTTATGTGTGTGTGTGTATATATACACACGATAAATGAAACCCTCTCAACTTAAATATGTGGAAAATTAATAGCTCTCATTTTTCTAAACATACATAATTTAAAAAAAATCATACTTATGAAGTATTTTGCATAATAAGAAAAATCCAAATAATGTTGATTTAAATTATTTATGAATCAGATCAGTCCCCAAATATTTTAACAAAATGAGGACTTCAAGGTGCACTGCAGGTTGCAAAATCATCTCCCATCAGCAATAGTAGTCCTTTTAGATAATTGGAATCAGTGGACATTGAGCTCTCAGGACCTACCAAAAACATGCTCTAAGGCCCTGATCCTGCAAACATTTACACACATTTAACTTGACTAATGTGAGTAGCCCCACTGATTAAAGTTGAACACCTGTAAGTGTTTGCTGGATCTGGGGCTAAATCTTTTTTCTTAAATCTGTTCTTTCCACTTCACTGAGAAAATGTGGTATAACTTTTTTGACTGAGAAGGTAAGCCTGGTAAAAATCAAGAATTTGGTTGTTGAATTAACCATTTTAGTATTTTCTTTTAATCTTCCAGAAGTAGCCTGGAATATGCTCCAGAAATATTAGAATGTGAAAAAGGAATTTGCAAAGAGATTTGCAATATGAAAGCTGGATATTTCTAGAGTGGAGAATAAATAAGTGACAGGTTACAGGATTATCTACACTTAAAAGGTGGCAGTGGTGCAGCTGCATCATTACAGCATGCACTGTAGAGCTTCAGCGAAGATGATACCTACACTGATGGGAGGGTATCTCCTGTCAGAGTAGGTACTCCACCTTAACATAGCTACTGCCTCTCTGGAACAGGTGAGCCAAGACCCCCTTTGACATAGCACTGTCTACTCGAGCGTTAGGTCAGTATAACTGCATCCTCGTGGAGGTGGATTTTCCACACCCCGAGGGATGTAGTCACACCAGCATAACTTGCTAGTGTAGACCAAACCTAAGTCTATCAAGTCTAGTGAACTTTCTTTGGTTTTAAAGCATAGCAGTATATTTTAATGAACTTAATGTTTCCACAAAACACACACCTTTCTTTATGGATAGTAAACTGAATTTTATTTCTGTTTTTAATTGTCCTAGAAAATAGTTGCGACTTTAGTATTAAAATTTTTATTATTTTTGAGCGCCGAGAAGTGTGCATGGTGCTTTGTGAAAACAAGTAAAAGATATTTTGTGACCCAAAAAGCTTGTGATCTAAGGTTTTGATCCTGCAGACAGGTCTACACAGGCATACTCCTGGACCTCTGTCGAGTTCTAGAGACATAAGCTGATCTCGGTGGATACACAAGTGTCTACATGTGGATCTGATCGCAGAATCAGTGCCTAAATTCAGACATGATGTAACAAGTGAGGACCATAGATGAAATGGAGAGGATGGACAATAATTACAATAGTACCATGAAGCTATACTTCTACCCCGATATAACGTGACACTATATAACATGAATTTGGATGCAAAGCAGCACTCCGGCAGATCAAAGCAAGTTTGATATAACGCGGTTTCACCTATAATGTGGTAAGATTTTTTTGCCTCCCGAAGACAGCGTTATATAGGGGTAGAGGTGTACTTCATAAGACCTATATGTAAATTGATGGACCGTTTCTCTTTGATGTCAGAAGTGAGTTTTTAGGAGAGATGTGAATGAGGAGGAGGAGGTGTCTCTTGACAAACTCATTTAATCTTTACCTGTTTTCATCCACTGGGAATGTATTTATAATGCGTGTTTCCCTTCAGTAGGGATATGTCCGCAGCACCAACCACTCCTCCGTCAGTGGATAAAGTAGACGGATTTTCTCGGAAGTCCGTCAGGAAAGCCAGACAGAAGAGGTCACAAAGCTCCTCCCAGTTTAGGTCTCAGGGCAAGCCTATTGAATTAACTCCTCTGCCTCTTCTAAAAGGTAAGGCTCAAGACCAGTTATATGATTAAAACATTTTTATTTTACAGCAGACATCTAAATTCTGATAAAAAGTATTGTTGTAACAGAAATTTGAGGGGGAATTTGGCCTGTGAGTGAGAAACAGTTCATGCCGTTCAAGTATTTAATAAGCTAAAAAAATTGGCATCAGTTAATGTATTTAAAATGATAACTTGCATCTGTGAATGGATATGTGTTTACTGTTTGCCATAGTTGTGGAAGTTCTGAATGCTAATACTAACAGAACCATTGCTGGCAGTCTGAAGGCACACAAGCTTTTTGCACATATTTTAGGTTATCAACCTTTAACATTTAATCCAATGTGGCAATAGTTTTTAAATGAGATGATTCATTAGCAGGTGTGAACAATATTAATTTAGCATTGAATTCTCTGATCTGCCAAGCACTTTCTGCAGGGAGCTAAGTGCTCTCAACTCCCACTGATTTTTAGTACAAGTCTGGGGGGCAGCGCAGTTTTTAGAATTATGTCCTTGCAGGGAAAAGGACCAGTGTATTTTTCATTTTCTCATTCTTTCAGCCTTCCAAAACTGTTTTTGAAGAGGTTTATGTGGTCAAATGCAGATTTCTACATTTTATCATTCTTTTTGTTTACAAGCGAAGAAAATAAGTACAGTTAACTAAAGTTAATATTAGAGTTGGTCATTGTGGTAGTTGATATTGGAGTTCATAATTCTGGACATTGTCAAGGGTTAGTAGGTTTAGGCCTATCACCTTTGTTTTGTTTTGCAGATATGTACATTTCCCACATCCCTTCTCTCTACCTGTCTGATACTTTTGTAATTAGTCAAAGTATTTAAAATATGTAAAGGACCTGCTCTGACCAGAATCCTTCCTCCCTGTTTGCTCACAAGAATGCAGTAGACACATGAAAAATACACACATATATATGCATCTGTCAATTGAGAGAAAAACAGGTTGCCTGAATTCTTGTTAGTGGATTACTCAATGGAGTTGTCATTTATTTAACATGTCTGAGAACCGTTTTTTGTGGAGCTACTAGAGTTTTTAACATCAGGAGCCAAATAACTTTTTTAAAATAGTATTTGAATGGCAGGTTAAATTTTCGGCTGTCATCCTTGACACTTTCCTTTTGAAATACCTACGGCTCTGGTTCATAAAGAGGGACAATTTGCCCTTTGGTTAAAATGACTAAAATTTGGAAATTAAATAGATATACATTTTATATAAAAAGAACAAACTGTTGCTGCTACTGTTATTTCTTATTTGCATTGCAGTGGTTCCTAGTGATTCATTCAAAGAACACACTAGGTACTTTATGCACATATAACAAAAATTTGGTCTCTACTATCTAAGGCCCCAGCCCTGCAAACACTTACTCGTGGTAGTCAAGTTAAGAATGTGTAAGTGTTTGCAGGGTTGGGTCCTAACTGTAACTGCAAGAGACAGTGTGTGAATCTGACAAACACAGAGCATTAAGTATTGGTGAGAGAATTACGATTAGTGTAATAAGCAGTAGTAACAGTGTCCTGTCTTACAAACTGAAGATTTGATTTTGTAAGTTATTTCTCATTGATTTGATGGGGAGGCCTTCATGCTGACACAAGGGTCCACCTGTGATGATTCATTTGTGGGATTTGGGCCTAATACTGCAGCTTCAGATAGGTTATATCCCTATTGAAGGGACACCATCAACTAAAATTCACACTTTTGCTAGAATATACTTTATTTATTATTGTTACCAGTAATACCCAATATTACTAAAGCTGAAAGGAGTGAAAAATATGAATATATATTTAACTTTTACTTACCATGTGCATTGCCAACCCTTCATGTATAGTCAGTTTCACCTTGGATAGGCTGTTAGGTCCCAATTCTGCAAACTGTTTGGCTTGTCTTTAACTTGAAACACAAGGGTAATTCCATGGACTTCAGTAAATTTCCCATTGACTTAATAATTTCCCCTTTTGTTTGTATAGTTCTCTCGAATAGGAATAAGAACATTAATAAGAGCAGGTGATTTAAGATATTGGTAGATTTTATAGATTCCTATGTTGCAGGGGTGGCCAAACTTAGTAATTCTCTGAGCCACATATGACAATCTTCAGAAGTTCGAGAGCCGGGGCACGCCTGCTGGGAGTTGCTGGGGGAGGTGCTGCTTTTTCTGATGCCTGTCCATGAAGAGTTACTACCTGGGAGCTGCAGAGAAGAGCCACTGAGGGATAGGCTCTGACTCCGTGGGTGCTGGAGCACCAATGGGGAAAAAAATGGTGGGAGCTCAGCACCCCCGTAGATCAGCTCCTCTCCCTCCCCCCGGCGCCTCCCAAGGGGGCGTGATTCAAGCTGTCGGGGTAGGAGACCTTTAAATTGTGCTCTCCCTTTCTCAGCAGGCACCAATCATCTGTGGCAGAAGCCCCTAGCCCCACCAGCCTGCTGTAGGGAAGAAGCCCAAGCTCCCTCTCCCCCGCCCCGCTCTGATAGGTGGAGAATTGGTGGGTGTTGGGGGCTCCGCAAGCTGCACTTTTACTGTAAAAGAGCTGCAGGTGGCTCATGAGCCACAGTTTGACCACCTTGATAGTATATTGTGAGTTCTGACTACCTTGGAGGCTGCCTTCTTGCCCTTTAAAAGGGGCTGTTGAGATCGTCAGAGCTGGTAGTCCACTAGATTTGAGAGCTTGTGGGAGAGCAGTCTTGATGGAGAGACCTCATCTCAGGGATTTATGTTCCCATCTCAATCCAGTAGTCCAACAACACAGCTTTAATTTGTTGATCTTCAAGTCTTGTCTGTTAAATCATGAAAGAATTGGTTTTGCTTGTGTGGTGTTTGATTTTTTGTTTGTTTGTGTGGTTTTTGTTTGGAGATTATTTTGTTTTGATTAACGTTGGGTTGCCTCACACATTGTGTTGCTCTTGTTGTAAACATATCTAGAAGTAGATCAATATGGGTGCAAGCTACAAAGGAGACGTTGGTGAGAAGAAGGTAGAAAAATATACTGTATATATTTTTAATATCAAGCACTGAAACCTGACCAAAATGTTGCTAGACTTTCCAGACTCTTTCCAGTGCTGCCTTATACTCGTATGTGCGCTTAAGAATGCGCTGAGTGGTGTACACTGAAATTGGATAGGAAAAGAATGTAGTGCACACTGTTTTTTCTGTCATTAAAAATGTGTCTAGTTTCATCAAGTAAAGCAATTGATTTCTCAGGGAAGATGAGGTACGTGACAAGTGTGAAGTTTTAAATTCAAACTAATTTGTATTACCAGGACACATTTAAAGTACTTCAGGAATAAACACTCCCCCACAGCCCATTCCATATTCTTTGATACGTTTGTATAATTCTGTTTGCTTGCTCTTTGTTTTTCCAAGGGCAGATCTACACTTAAAATGCTATAGTGGCACTGCTGTAGCACTTTGGGGAAGATGCTACTACATTGACAGGAGAGCTTCTCCTATTGGTGTAGTTAATCCACCTCCACGAGAGGCGGTAGCTGTGTCAGTAAGAGAAGCCCTTTCATTGACATAGTGCTGTCTACACCATGGATTAGGTCAGTATAACTGCCTCACCCAGGGGTGTGGATTTTTCACACCCCTGAATGACGTAGTTATACCGATGAAAATTTATTGTGTAGACTTGGCCTAAAACTATTTCACATTTAGGCTGACAACAAGAACTTTCAGTTCAAAGGTTAATTTTAATTTTGGAAAAGTTTTACTTTGCCCAAAACAGAGGGAAAGTCCTCCGTCACCAAGCGCAATAGCTTTGCTACTGCAATATTATGAAATTTATTAAGGTTCTAATACGTTTATCAGATTGTTTAATACCATGGAAACTATTTCTGTAACAGCAAAAAGGAAGCACTGTATACTGAAAACGGAACATTTTGTTGCATGTTCTGTTATATATATGATTTATTGTATTGTTTTCTTTACAGGTGAAGTTTTATTATGATCTTCTTATAAAAGGCTATCTTTAGGCTAAGTGCTGAAGGTGTTACTGAGGCAAAAATCCCAGCAAGTTCAATGGGAGTTTTGCCTGGGGAAGGACTGTGGGATGTGGTTTTGGTTTTTCCAAGTATAACTACATTTGATCTCTTCTTTGTCTTATCGTAAGAATATTATTTATCTACCCTCATTATTATGTCATAATCCCTAATCCTGCAACAATCACATGTATATTATTATTATTATTATTATTATTATTATTATTATTATTATTATTATTATTATTATTATTATTATTATAGTGAAAAACTTAGCTCTTACCTTAGTATTTCTGTTGATTTCATTGGGAATGGATTACTTTGCATTTATATGGTAATTTTCACTTTAGTTACTTGGAATGCTTTACAAATGTCAATACCTTAATAAGTGTCTAAGCAAGATACTTATTTCTAATGTATGGATGGAGAAACTGGGGACACAGTGATTCAGTTACTTTCCCCGAGATCACACAGTGCTGTAGTGGCACAATTGGGAATAGAGCCAGAACTCCTGACTTACAGTCCTGTGATCTCTCCATTAGACAATCTTCTTGTATAATCGTAAATATTTGGGATTTAGTTGTGCTTTTAATCCTCAAATGCTAACTAAGATACCAGTCCTGCAATTGAATCTGCATATGTAGAACCTTGGGACCCTTTCAGAGGCTCATTGACTTCAGTGGCCTCCTTGTGGGCAGAAGGGTCCATCTACATCAGAGGTGGGCAAACTACGGCCTGTGGGCCACATCTGGCCCGCAGGACCCTCTTGGCCGGCCCCCTGAGCTCCTGCCCTGGGAGGCTAGCCCCTGGCCCCTCCCCTGCACTTCCTCCTTCCCCCGCTATTGGTGCAATGCTCTGGGTGGCAGGCTGCGAGCTCTTGCCATGGAGCGCAGCTGCAGAGCCCGGGCTGTAGTGCCACCAGTCACTGGTGCCTCCAGCAGCGCGGTAAGGGGGTGGGAACTGGGGGGAGTTTGGATACAAGGCAAGGGAGTTCGGGGTGGTGGTCAGGGAGCAAGGGTGTGGATAGACATCGGGGTGGTCAGGAGACGGGCAACGGGGGGGTTGAATGTGTGCAAGGGTCCCGGGGGGCAGTGAGGAAGGAGGGGGGTGTTGGAAGGAATGATGGGGGACAGTTGGGGCAGGGGTTCTGGGGGCAGTCAGGGAGGACGGGGTGGATGAATGGGGCAGGAGTCCTGGGAGGGGCAGTCAGGAATGAGAGGAGGGGTTGAATGGGGCGGCAGGGGGCAATCAGATGGGGGGGGTTCCAGGGACGGTCAGGGGACAGGGAGTGGGGGTGTGTGTGGATGGGGCAGAGGTCACGGGAGGGGGTCATCAGGGGGTGAGAAGGAGGGGGCAGGGGCCGGGCCATGCCTGCCTCTTTGGGGAGGCACAGCCTCCCCATACCAGCCTTCCATACAATTTCCAGAACCCGATGTGGCCCTCAGGCCAAAAAGTTTGCCCACCCCGATCTACATACAAGGATTATGGCCCCAATCCTTAACTCTATGCTTTACCCCTGTGTCTTAAACTTTTACAGTTTTATCCCATGTCTTAAACTTTTACAGTTTTATTTTAAATACTTGTAAACATTACTTCATGGGTTTTCTTCAAATCTGTGGTGAAACTCCATCCATTTTCTTCCATTTTCCTGCTCTCTTGTTACTGCATGTGGATTGTTTAAATTGAATTTTTGCATTTGTATATCTGATAGTTATGGAGTGTCTGTTAAAGATGTCTTTAGCTGTCTCTAAAATTTGTGTGCTTTTGGAACATTCCATAAGTGAACTAAATTCCCTTTTTTTGAAACATTTAATATTTGTCTGTTGACTGGGTGTGCTGCTTGATCTCAAAGGCCCTATCGTTCATATCAGCCTAAAAAAATAAAGCTTTGAGGCTTCTTCCATTTTAATTTATATTCTTTTGCTGTCATGATATCTTAGATGAAAGGCTAAAAATGGAAATTAATTGTGAGTGATATGAAGAATTGAACATCCACAGAAATGATGTAATTTTCTTCCATATCTCTGGTAATGTTAAATGTGTGTGTAATTGTTTTTCTTTTTTTATTTTTCATTATGTATTCACAGGTAAATAGGTATAGTATAATGGGATACACTAGAAAAAGCCACTGATCCAAAACCTATCAGGCGCTCATATCTGTAAAAATACTGGGGGGCAGGGGGAAGACTACACATCTTTACTACCCCACCTACTTAATACTTAGTTAAAGGCAATTTACCAAGGGGCAAATGCTGCTCCTTTCACTGGTTTAAGTTGCTGTGTAGTGAGGAGACTACTCATTCTGTTTTCTTCATTAGGCACTGTATTCCTTTTGAGAAGATGCTAAAAGATCGATTGCACCTTTCCTTTTTTAAAGTCATTGTTTTTTTTAGATTAAAGGTAACTCATATTCACCCAGGCCATGTCTACATCTAAAATTTTGCAGCGCTGGTTGTTACAGCTGTATTAGTACAGCTGTATAGGGCCAGCGCTGCAGAGTGGCCACACTTACAGCAACCAGCGCTGCAAGTGGTGTTAGATGTGGCCACACTGCAGCGCTGTTGGGCGGCTTCAAGGGGGGTTCCGGGAACGCGAGAGCAAACCGGGAAAGGCGACCAGCTTCGCCGCGGTTTGCTCTCGCGTTCCCGGAGCCACCCAGCAAACCGCAGGGAAGGAGACCTGCTTGCTCGGGGTTCCAGGAACGAGAGAGCAAACCGGGGAAGGAGACCAGCTTCGCCGCGGTTTGCTCTCGCGTTCCCGGAGCCACCCAGCAAACCGCAGGGAAGGAGACCTGCTTGCTCGGGGTTCCGGGACCGAGAGAGCAAACCGGGGAAGGAGACCAGCTTCGCCGCGGTTTGCTCTCGCGTTCCCGGAGCCACCCAGCAAACCGCAGGGAAGGAGACCTGCTTGCTCGGGGTTCCGGGACCGAGAGAGCAAACCGGGGAAGGAGACCAGCTTCGCCGCGGTTTGCTCTCGCGTTCCCGGAGCCACCCAGCAAACCGCAGGGAAGGAGACCTGCTTGCTCGGGGTTCCGGGACCGAGAGAGCAAACCGGGGAAGGAGACCAGCTTCGCCGCGGTTTGCTCTCGCGTTCCCGGAGCCACCCAGCAAACAGCAGGGAAGGAGACCTGCTTGCTCGGGGTTCCGGGACCGAGAGAGCAAACCGGGGAAGGAGACCAGCTTCGCCGCGGTTTGCTCTCGCGTTCCCGGAGCCACCCAGCAAACCGCAGGGAAGGAGACCTGCTTGCTCGGGGTTCCGGGACCGAGAGAGCAAACCGGGGAAGGAGACCAGCTTCGCCGCGGTTTGCTCTCGCGTTCCCGGAGCCACCCAGCAAACCGCAGGGAAGGAGACCTGCTTGCTCGGGGTTCCGGGGACGAGAGAGCAAACCGGGGAAGGAGACCAGCTTCGCCGCGGTTTGCTCTCGCGTTCCCGGAGCCACCCAGCAAACCGCAGGGAAGGAGACCTGCTTGCTCGGGGTTCCGGGACCGAGAGAGCAAACCGGGGAAGGAGACCAGCTTCGCCGCGGTTTGCTCTCGCGTTCCCGGAGCCACCCAGCAAACAGCAGGGAAGGAGACCTGCTTGCTCGGGGTTCCGGGAACGAGAGAGCAAACCGGGAAAGGAAACCAGCTTGATTACCAGAGGCTTCCTCCTTCCACGGAGGTCAAGAAAAGCGCTGGTAAGTGTTTACATTGGATTACCAGCGCTGGATCACCAGCGCTGGATCCTCTACACCCGAGACAAAACGGGAGTACGGCCAGCGCTGCAAACAGGGAGTTGCAGCGCTGGTGATGCCCTGCAGATGTGTACACCTTCAAAGTTGCAGCGCTGTAACTCCCTCACCAGCGCTGCAACTTTCTGATGTAGACAAGCCCCCAGTCTCTTCCATCAAACCTTTGTTCTTTCTTTGGCCTATTCCTTCAAAGACTTAGTTGTGTGTAACTTCACATGTGAGTAGTTCAGTTGACTCCAATGGGATGTTAATAGGAGTGTTTAAAGGATTAGGGTCTTGGTGAGTGACAGGTTAATATTGATAACCTAAATATAAGCAAATGTCCCCACTTATTATTTCATCTTTATTTTTGGGGAAGCCCTGTCCTTGTCTTAGAGCAAAGATACAAGGGAACTCAATGATTGGTCAGAGGGAATAACCTCTACCCTTGTTGGCTGTCTCTAGTCTGTAGAGGAATGATTGGTGATTCCAGATACAGAAAAAGGAGCAGCATTTGCCCCTTGGTAAATTGCCTTTAACTATGTATTAAGTAGGTGGGGTAGTAAAGGTGTGTAGTCTCTCCCCGCCCCCCCCCCCCGGCCAGTACTTTTACAGATATGAGCTCCTGATAGGTTTTGGATCAGTGGCTTTTTCTAGTGTGTATACAAATTTGAAAATGTGCATGTTATCATATTTGGTTGTTTAATGAAGCAGCAGGCTTTTCAGCCTTACATAGAATGTATGAATCTCTGCCATTCTGCAGTATTCTTTGTACTATCATTGATTAGCTTTCTGTTAACGTTTGCATTGCTTGAAAAGTAATTATGATTTAATAGTCCTGTTTTTAAAAAGCCTCTTTACTTTTTTGTGCTGCTTTCTTATATTGGTATGTCTTACTATTTTTAAGTCACTATTGATTTCTTGAAAATATTGGGAAAAATTCTCCTCTCCAGTCCATGTGGTGAGTCTTAACTGTGATTTTTCTTTTTAGAATATCAAGTGTGTACATATGGAGCATTCGTACTAATGTCAGTTTTGTGCATATAAGGAGCACAGTCTACTTGTGTTGGGATCTTCTTGGAGAACTGGAGAGGAGAGATGCTTTCCAAATATTTTTCAGCAAATTTAAACAGCAAGGAGAAGTAACAGGTGTGGCTGTACAACATTATTGTTTGTGTTGCTGATTTCTTTGTGCTAGTTATTTAGTAAACATATAGGAAGAGATGGTCCCTGCCATAAGGAGCTTGCACTGTAATTTAACATAAGTAAGGTTATGTTTATATCACGGAGGTCATGGAAGTCAAGGAACTTCCAGAGACCTCCATGACATTCTCTGCTTCAGCCCAAGGGACTGCAGGACTCCAGAGCTAGCAGGCAGCAGGCCCCTGGCAGGGTTCCAGTGACAGGTGACAGACTCCTGAGGGGGTCCTCCTCAGGATTTCAGTGGCGGGGACAGCCTCGTGCTGGGGTGTGGGGAGAGAATGCCTTGGGCTGCAGGCTCTCGGTGTCTTGTTTTCTTTTTGGGGAAATATGGTCACTCTGCAGCTCCCAGCCGCTGTAGGAGGAGGGCCCCCTGCAGCTTCCAGCTGCCACAGGCAGAGAGGAAATCCCACAGCTCCCAGCCACCACCCCATGGTGGGGGAAACCATGGAGCCGTAGCAGCAAAAGTCACAGACAGGTCGCAGCTTCCATGAACTTTTGTTTATTGCCCATGACATGTCCATGACTTTTACTAAAAATAACCATGACAAAATCTTAGCCTTAAACATAAGACATGGCCAGTGAATGTGGTGATTAGAAGAGAGGAGGAGGTAACAGCAGTAGGTTAATTTGATAATTATAAGTTAGTTTTGTGGACTGTTTGATTGATTAATCTAAGTCTTTAAAAGTATTGAGTTGTTGTAGTTTAAAAAAAATTATTTTGGCGCCTGATCTAGCTGTCGTCACTAGTTGACTGATATTTTGTAATTGGAGGGGGGTTGAGGGATGATATCGAAGTGTAAGATGAGTATATTCCCAGTGTTAAAATATTCACTTTCAGGACTGATCTCCCAATTAGGGAATTTTAATTAAGCATTCTACTATAAAATTGTATTCAGAAAATGTCTGCTGCTGACGGTGTATGATCAGAAAGATAATTTGAAGTTGTATATTAGGTAGAGAACTGATATGTTTTCAGATTTTGATTAAAATAGTGAAATGTACGTAACATTTGCATTCTTAATCCCTTATCTATTTTATGCTGTTTGTCATAAACAGTAGTTAGATATAAATGTTATAGTTTAAGCTGTGGCAGGGAAACATAATTCTTAAATTACTCTTTTTCCATATGCTCAGGAACAGCTCACAGGATAAATCGTATCTCTTGCCTTGCAGTGTACTTAAAACTAGACTGCCTTGTAATGTATTTAAAACTAGATTTAAACCGGGAAAGTGTAAGGCACATTCTTCTGTGCCAATGAAGCCCATTTTGCCCTGGGGGAGGGGAACAACTTTAAAGGTGTCATAAAGCTTGTGGGCAAGGGTGATAAAGTACACTGTATCAGTTCTCACAGTGGAGAGAGGTAAATAGTGGGGTTTCCCAAAGATCTGTACTGGGACCAGAGCTGTTCAACACATTCATAAACGATCTGGAAAAGGGAGTAAACAGTGAAGTGTCTGGAACCACCTATTGCAGGTGATAAAAAATTACTCAAGGTACCGGCAGTTAAGTTCAAAGCTGACTGTGAAGATTTACAAGGGGTTCACACTAAACAGGGTGACTGGGAGATGAGATGGCAGATGAAATTCAGTTTTGATAAATTCAAAGTAATGCATATTGGAAAAAATAATCTCAGCTATACATACAAAATGGTGGGTTCTAAATTAACTGTTACCACTCAAGAATGAGATCTTGGAGTCACTGGATAATTCTTGCAAAACGTATATTCAATGTGTGGTGGCAGTCAAACAAGCTAACAGATAGTTAGGAACCGTTATGAAAGGTATAAATAATAAAACAGAAAATTTAATAATACCCCTTTATAAATCCATGGTACACACACACCTTGAATATTACATGCAGTAATGGTTGCCCCCTCTTAAAAAAGATATACTAGAATTGGAAAAGATACAGAGAAGGGCAACAAAAGTGATTAGGAGTGTGGAGCTGTTTCCATATGAGGAGAGATTAAAAAGACTGGGACTTTTCAGCTTGGAAAAGAGACAATGAAGTGGGAATGTGATAGAGATCTATAAAATCATGAATTGTATTGAGAAAGTGAATAGGGAAGTGTTATCTGCACCTTCACATAACACAGTAATTGGTGGGAAGGGGTCACCCACTGAAATTAATAGCCAGTAGGCTTAAAACAAATATAAGAAAGTATTTGTTTACACAGTGCATAGTCAACCTGTGGAACTCATCACCATGGGATGTTGTAAAGGCCTAATGTATAACTAGGTTCAAAAAAGAATCAGTAAGTTCATGGAGAATAGGTCCATCTATAGCTATTAGCTAAGATGGTTAGGGATACAATTCCATGCTCTGCATGTCCCTAAACCTCTGATTGCCAGAAGCTGGGACTGGACGAGAGGGGGATGGATCACCTGATGATTGCCTGTTCTGTTTATTCCCTCTGAGGCACCTGACATTGGCCGTTGTCGGAAGATGTCGGGCTAGATGGACCATTGGTCTGACCCAGTATGGCCTTTCTTATGTTCTAAGGCAGGGGTTCTCAAACTGGGGGGCGGGACCCCTCAGAGGGTCGCAAGGTTATTACATGGGGGGAGTCATGAGCTGTCAGCTTGCACCCCAAACCCCACTTTGCCTCCAGCATTTATAATGGTGTTAAATATATAAAAACATATTTTTAATTTAAAAGGAGGGGTCACACTCAGAGGGTTGCTATGTGAAAGGGGTCACCAGTACAGAAGTTTGAGAACCACTGCATTAAAAACACCTGACAGATATGATGATGATTTTCTTTAAAACATTTTTTTTTTTTGTGGGAGTATGTGTTTGAAATTTTGTCCAGGTTTTGCTGGCAAATCTTGTGGATATCTTGGAGCTATGTGTTGTGAGGTCTGACAATACACCATCCACTGCCATGCAAAAAGTGGTCTCACTGCTTTGTGTCACTCCATCCTGACCCTTTTTCTATCACTAGGGACCTCTGCCTCATTTGCGCTGTCATAGGTCAAGTTTAACCCTGGTTTGATTTCTGGATACCAGAACTGTTATATTTTCAGGTTTTAAAATACTTGTTGCAGTCTGGTTCTTTGTGTGTGTTGCTTTCAGGGTTATGCAGGTATTGTTTTGCAGGTTATATTGTATTAGAAAGGGTACTGTGGGTTGGATATATATTACTGTAAAATCAACTGGTATTTGGAATAGCCTGGAAATTGGGTCAGAAATGATTCAGGGTCAGGGAGATGTAATATTTCTACTTTCCTTTTATGTAGAAGCTCTAAGCATTCAATGAGAATACATAAACTTCTATTTAGTTTTCTCTAGAAATTGTTTAGATTCTCTTAGGATGTTTTTAAAATTTCTGCAATATGGTTTAGATATGTTGTGAATAATCTTTTTGTAAAGAGACCGATCTCTCCAAGAAATATTGTACAGTTTTAATTTTGAACAGTTAACTCCTGTGGTTAATATGGTAGCATATATTTTCCATTTGTTCAGTTCCATTTGTTTCCCGTTGCGAAGTTTGAAAAACCTGTTGTTACAACCAGGCAAAATGTAGCCAGTGCAGCAAACTTAATTTATTTGCTGGATGTTTTGAGGGCTACATGCTGTAGATGGGAGGCTTATTATCAGAGATATTTTCAAATGGTATTTTAGTGTTAGGCTAGTCTTTGAGGAGAAGACTTATTTTTTCAATTAGACTAGCTGGTCTATGTGCAAAACACTCCTAAATTGGAAGATTAAGACAGTTATCTTTCTCCTCTTCAATTTTCCTTGTCAGGCCCTCGCCCTCTCCTTTCTTTTTATCACTTTTCTTTTCCCTGCTCCTTTTCTGTCCTCTGTGCGCTGCAGTGTTTTTGCAGCCACTAGAGGGTGCTATGTTCCCTCGCATGTGAACAATACTATGAATGCTTGGGATAGGTTGGCAGGGGTTCTCAAAACTTCATTGCATTGCAACCCACTTCCAACAACAAAAATTGCTACATGACCCCAGTATCCTGTTTTTATTCTAGCGCCTAGAATCAAGGCCGGCATTTGGGGGCGATAAGCAGGGCAGTTGCTCATGGTCCCCTTCCAGAGGGGCCAAGTGAAGCTAAGTTGCTCACGTGTTGTCTTCGGTCCCGGGTGGTGGGGCTCGGGCTTCAGCTTCTGCCCCTGGTGGCAGGGTGTCTAACAACAGCCCTGGTGACCCCATTCAAAGAAACTCACAACTCACTTTGGGACGTGATCCACAGTTTGAGAACCGCTGGGTTAGAGTGATCCTTCCAATCACAGTCAATAAAATTAGCTGCTTGAGTAAGACAAAATAGCTTGTTCTTCATCTTCCTGAGGTCCACAGATCTGTTACAGTGAGCCTTTCAGTCTGCTTGCAGCTGCTTTGAAGGCTGGACCAGTTTATCAGACCCTTTCAGGAAGGGGTTTGTCTATCCCTCTGAAGAACACGCTAGTTTCATTCTGCCTCCATAGCTTCAGTTAGACAGTTCAAGACTTCTCCCTGGCAGAGCTTCTTCCCCCTTTCCTCTTTGATATAATAATTTACCCACTCATTTCTTGAGATTGTGTATTGGCAGAGGGAATAAATGCATTCTTTCCCTGGTGCTGAGACACTGAGGTGGCTGAAGCCTCTCCTTATCCACAGGAAGTGCAGAATGGTGAACAAAGCATGGAAGAGGGAAATGCAAAAACGTGTGCCTCTCCACTACTTCCGTAAATGAGTGCCTGTGTCCACTGTTGGCAGAAACTAGCCCTTTCACAGGCTATTCATTCTGGGCGGGGATCACTCCAGTTACTTCTCCAGGGCAAGGAAAGGCCCACTTGGCTGCAGAGGAGAAGGTGCAGCTGAGGGTGTGGTCGCTGGTTCCCACTGAGGGGAGCAGTGCCAGAAGAGTGTCTCTAATGCGTTGGGGAAGTTTGCAGGTTTGTGGCAGAGCCATAGCTGTGGAACATGGAATAACTGAACAGTTGCCTCAGATTGTGGATGGAAGACAGTGCGTGAACCAGGGAGATTGTGGTAAGGGGCCTTATAAATAGACCTGTCTGCTTCTGTATACCCTCACTTCCTTCCAATGTACCAGAGCTTCGTTTAGCCCTTATTTTTGTTTGCCCTAAACCAGATGGGGTTTCCCTTGCAGCCTGCTCCAGGATACCCACTAAAGCTGCTGGGTTTGATATAGTTCTTAGCAGGGAAAACAGACTGCAGTGAACCCCTTAATCTTAGAGTAATGAGCACATGGGATCTTTTCTCTGAGTCAGGCCTAACCTGGGGCCCTTCTGTTGTCAGGAGAAGATTTGGGCGCTTGGTTCTATCTCAGGAATAGCCAAAGGAAGTCCTAGCAAGAAAAGGCCTCTCAGAAGAAAAGAGAAGTGAAACCACTGATCATCACTTGGATTGCAAAGAGAATTTTGTCTGTACCCTTCAGACTTGGAAGAAACGAAAAATGCCCCAAGAAAACAGCCTCTGAACACGCATCCAAACTCTCAAGTTTTCCCTACTTTCAGAGAAAGTGCTGGAAAATTGGAAGCATACATACACAGATGTGTTCCCTTGTTCTCTGTAAGTCTTGGAATCTGACTGTCACTAGCATACCAGATCCATTAGGAATACAGACGTGCCTGAGAAGCAGAGACATGGTGCAGCTCGCTCCTTGATCTGGGACAAGGGTACGCAACTATGGCACGCGAGCTGATTTTCAGTGGCACTCACACTACCCGGGTCCTGGCCACCACTCTGGGGGGCTTTGCATTTTAATTTAATTTTAAATGAAGCTTCTTAAACATTTTAAAAACCTTATTTACTTTACATAAAACAATAGTTTAGTTATATATTATAGACTTATAGAAAGAGACCTTCTAAAAAGGTTAAAATGTATTACTGGCACGCGAAACCTTAAATCAGAGTGAATAAATGAAGACTCGGCACACCACTGCTGAAAGGTTGCTGACCCCTGATCTAGGAGAAGAGCCTTAAGACATAAAATCTCAGGGCAAAGTATTCCAGATAATATCTTTTTTAATTTTTTTTTTTTTTTAAAAAAAAAAGGCTGTTAGCCCCCTCCTTTTTTTCTCTCTAGATGGAAAGACATAGGAAGTTCAAGAGAGAGTGGAATGAAACAATATGAAAGTATTTCCCTTCATATTTCAAACTATACATCCCTGTAAATACAAACATAATGAATGCTGGGCATGCATAGGGAAACAAGGCTAAGCAGATTAACAAAAAGGTTTTGAAATATCTGTCAGTCTACCTATCTACACTGCTCTTTCCTCTCTCAGAAAGGCTAAAGACATTTCCTTTGTAGGAGCTTTCCTAATCAAGGATTCTACAGAAAGGAGGGCTGCTGTGACCCTTCAGAAGAAATTACGAAGTGACCTCAGTTGACCTCAGAGCGTCACTGTTCTTTTGCCCAGTCGATCCTAGTATGAACAGGCATGCTTTCTAATTTAAGTACTTACATGGCCCCCATCACTGTAGTATTTGGGTGTCTCATAACTTACACCCTATATTTATCCTCACAGCATGCCTGTGAAGTAGGGTAGTGGTTTTTTTTCAGGTGAGGCACTAAGGCACCGAGAGCCTAAGTGACTTGCCAGAGGTCTCTCTGAAAGTTTGTGATGAAACAGGAAACTGACCTGATTCTCCAAACAAATTTGAAAAACACTGAAATTCAAGACAGGCAGAGCTAACTTTTCTATGTTGATGGATTTGAAGAGGCTTGTTTACCTGTACATCCTACTCTCCAAACCCTTAGCAAGTTCCTCTATTTTGCCTTTGTATGGCATTATTTCTAAAAAAAAATCTTGCCCTTTGGAATGGTCACAGTTCCCAGGGTGTTCATAAATGTGCTTGTGGTCTTCAGACGAGAAGCCCATGTATACCTTCCCTGGATGAATTGCTAAACTGAACTCAGGCCAGAGACAAAGCATTATGGACAATCAGCATGCCGCTTAGATCCTGGTGGATAACTCTTCATTCTAAATTTAGAGAAGATCCAGATGACTTATGCCAGTTGATTTTTTTACTTCGGAGTAGAGTTAGGCATTCTACATTTTAGGGAAGAGGCAAGAGGACTCTTATGGGAAATCAACGACAGAGAGATCTCAGTACAGTCTCTTTTGCTTGTCTTAAGAATGATGGTATCACATTTATATACACAACAGAGAGTCCAAGCCACATGGTGTCAAGTATCAGAGGGGTAGCCGTGTTAGTCTGGATCTGTAAAAGCAGCAAAGAATCCTGTGGCACCTTATAGACTAACAGATGTTTTGGAACATGAGCTTTCATGGGTGAATACCCACTTTGTCAGATGCATGTAGTGGAAATTTCCAGGGGCAGGTATATATATGCAGGCACGCTAGAGATAATGAGGTAGTTCAATCAGGGAGGATGAGGCCCTGATCTAGCAGTTGAGGTGTGAAAACCCAGGGAGGAGAAACTGGTTTTGTAATTGGCAAGCCATTCACAGTCTTTGTTTAATCCTGAGCTGATGGTGTCAAATTTGCAGATGAACTGAATCTCAGCAGTTTTTCTTTGAAGTCTGGTCCTGAAGTTTTTTTGCTGCAGTATGGCCACCTTAAGGTCTGCTATAGTGTGGCCAGGGAGGTTGAAGTGTTCTCCTACAGGTTTTTGTATATTGTCATTCCTAATATCTGATTTGTGTCCGTTTATCCTTTTCTGTTGCGACTGTCCAGTTTGGCCGATGTACATAGCAGAGGGCCATTGCTGGCATATGATGGCATATGTTACATTGGTGGACGTGCAGGTGAATGAACCGGTGATGGTGTGGCTGATCTGGTTAGGTCCTGTGATGGTGTCACTGGTGTAGATATGTGAGCAGAGTTAGCATCGAGGTTTGTTGCATGGATTGGTTCCTGAGCTAGAGTTACTATGGTGCGGTGTGCAGTTACTGGTGAGAATATGTTTCAGGTTGGCAGGTTTCCTGTGGGCGGGGACTAGCCTGCCACCCAAGGCCTGTGAAAGTGTGGGATCATTGTCCAGGATGGGTTGTAGATCCCTGACGATGCGTTGGAGAGGTTTTAGCTGGGGACTGTATGTGATGGCCAGTGGAGTCCTGTTGGTTTCTTTCTTGGGTTTGTCTTGCAGTAGGAGGCTTCCGGGTACACATCTGGCTCTGTTGATCTGTTTCCTTATTTCCTCGTGCGGGTATTGTAGTTTTGAGAATGCTTGGTGGAGATTTTGTAGGTGTTGGTCTCTGTCTGAGGGGTTAGAGCAGATGCGGTTGTACCTCAGTGCTTGGCTGTGGACAATAGATCGTGTGATGTGCCCAGGATGGAAGCTGGAGGCATGAAGGTAGGCATAGCGGTTGGTAGGTTTTCGGTATAGGGTGGTGTTAATATGACCATCACTTATTTGCACCGTGGTGTCTAGGAAGTGGACCTCCCGTGTAGATTGGTCCAGGCTGAGGTTGATGGTGGGGTGGAAGCTGTTGAAATTGTGGTGGAATTTTTCCAGAGTCTCCTTCCCATGGGTCCAGATGATGAAGATGTCATCAATGGTAGCGTAGGTAGAGAAGGGGCGTGAGCGGACGAGAGCTGAGGAAGCGTTGTTCCAGGTCAGCCATAAAAATATTGGCATATTGTGGGGCCATGCGGGTGCCCATAGCGGTGCCACTGATCTGGAGATATATATTGTCATCAAATTTGAAATAGTTGTGTGTGAGGATAAAGGCACAGAGTTCAGCAGCCAGTTGTGCTGTAGCATCATCAGGGATACTGTTCCTGACAGCTTGTATTCCATCTGTGTGTGGGATGTTTGTGTAGAGAGCCTCTACATCCATGGTGGCTAGGATGTTTTTTTCTGGAAGGTCACCAATGCATTGTAGTTTCCTCAGGGCATCAGTGGTGTCACGGAGATAACTGGGATTGCTGGTGGCATAGGGTCTGAGTAGAGAGTCCCCATATCCAGACAGTCCTTCAGTGAGAGTGCCAATGCCCAAGATGATGGGGCGTCCAGGATTTCCGGGTTTATGGATCTTGGGTAGTAAATAGAATAATCCTGGTCGGGGCTCTAAGGGTATGTTGATTTATTCCGGTGTTGGTGTAGGGAGTGTCCTGAGTAGATGGTGCAGTTTCTTAGTGTATTCCTCAATGGGATCTGAGGGAAGTGGCCTGTAGAATTTGGTGTTGGAGAGTTGTCTGGCAGCCTTCTTTTGGTAGTCAGACCTGTCCATGATGACAACAGCTCCTCCTTTATCAGCCTCTTTGATGGTAACGTCTGGGTGGTTTCTGAGGCTGTGGATGGCATTGCATTCTGCCCGACTTAGGTTATGAGGCAAACGATGTTGTTTTTCCACAATTTCTGCCTGTGCACGTCGGCGGAAGCATTCAGTGTAGAGGTCCAGACTGTCATTTCGACCCTCGAGAGGAGTCCATGTGGAGTTCTTCTTCTTGTGCTGTTGGTGGGAGGGTACCTGTGTATCAGTGCGCTGTTCAGTGTTGTCCTGAAAGTATTCTTTGAGTCGGAGATGGCGACAGTAGGCTTCCAGATCGCCGCAGAACTGTATCATGTTGGTGGGGGTGGCAGGGCAGAAAGAGAGTCCCCGAGATAGGACAGACTTTTCTTCTGGGCTGAGTGTGTAGTTGGATAGATTAACGGTATTGCTGGGTGGGTTGGGGTACCACGGTTGTGGCCCCATGTGGCAGGTAGGAGTTTAGACAGCTTACAGTCCTTTTTTCTTTGTAGAGAGGTGAAGTGAGTAATGTAGATCTCCTGATGCTTTATTTCCTAAATTATTTTAATGCATGGAGTATTTTTATATATGTCCAGGTACGCTGCCCAGGCTATGAAACTGTTGAGGACCTTTGTTCTTTAATGCCAGGGATGCAATATATACTTCAGGGCTGGGCATGTGGCAGATATCAGTAACAGAATCTCTTGTTTTCAGTGAAAGAGCTTTTGGCTCTTTGCCCATAATGCAGAGTAGAGACCTAGAATAATGCCTGCCCATCTCTGGATAAGGTGCATTTGAGAAGTTTGGCACTGGTGGATCAATCTTTGGCCTCAAGCACCTGTGGTGCTACCATGGTGGGCTTACCCAGTTCTTTGTCTTTCAGGGAGACTGCTGGATTCTCTGTGCCTCATTCCTTTGGAATGTTCCTTCTGGAGCCTATGGAGCAAAGCCTTGCTCACTCCTCAGTAGCCTCATATATAGCAACTATTTCATGCAGGCCCCTGGTGCAAGTACCATGATCCATGTAAGGATTTCATTCTGTGTCTACATAGGAGTCTCTTTTCTTGGATACTGCCCTTTCCATGGCCTTATTAGCTGTGGAGTCTGAGGTAGACCTCATCCTATAGCCTTTCTCATGGATAGCTTGAAGGATTTTGACCTTCATCTCCATTTCTCTAAAACAGATTCCTTTTGAACTGAATCTGTGGTCTCCATGAGGTGACATGCTGTTTGGGCTGCCAAGTTGCCACTTTGTCATCCTATTTCCATTGGTAACTTTTTGAATATTGATCTTCGGTTCTTGCATGGCTTACTTTCTCTCTCACTCAGTATCAGTTTTCAGCTGTGTAGAAGGAGGCATTCAGTTTTGTAGGGTAGGACCAGATAGTCTTTGACTCATTTAGGATCAGAGCCGCAAAGTTTGTTTTATGGCTGGATTTTCTGAGGTCAGGGATTTGGTAGGTAACACTCCATCTCCTTTAGGACATAGGTCCAAATGGATTTAACTTTTCTTTCATCAGCTGGCAGAGCGGTTCATTACCTGGCTTTCCTGTTCCTTCCCACTTTTTTTCCCTCCTCACGCAGATTAAAAGAGCTAGTGTCAGGAGGCCAGATGCTGAAGCGTAAGGGACGTTTCATGCAGCTCCACCTAGCTTCTTTGTCCAGGTGCATGTGACTTTCAGATGCTGGGGAGCTGATGTAGTCAATTAGGTTGTCTTTGAATTGAAAAGTGATTGTGGGGTATGACAGCTAAGGTCTAGGCTAGCAGCCTATGTAGTGATAGGTCATATCAGTAGTGTCAGAAATCTTTTTTTTCAGCAGGGTAGTTATTGGGTTGGTGGTTGGTGTAAGCTCAGGAGGAAAAGAACTGTAAAGGAAAGGAGGGAAGGTTGAGAAAAGAGCCCCAGCTGAGGAAAAATCAAGGGTATGAAAAGAGAGGGGTTCCTAATGTCTAAAAAGCCACAGGATGATGCTGAGAAGCTTACCATAAAATATTATGATACAGCAGCATCTTGCAACATTGTGTGGTGGAGAGTGGGGCTGGAAGGCACTCTCTTCCATCTGGCATGGCCATTTCATCAACTGCTCTGTGCCCCAGTTGGCCAATCAAGGAGCCTGTTGCAGGAACCTGGATTTACCCAGTGAGAGACCTCTTCCTCTTGGAGACTGTTTCCACAGGGCAGCACAGGGACATGGCCCCCTCTCTCACTGTTTCCCTGCACTCCCTCTTGACGGGGAAAGTTGGTGTTCCTTAACATGTCTGTCAGGGTTCCCACTCTAGTGGGGCAGGTTAAGAGCATTTCTGACCCACTTTCCCCAAGCACACAACTCCTCCACTCTTAACATCCGTTTAAACCAGGGGTTCTGGGCCCCTCAGGGGGTCGCAAGGTTATTAGATGAGGGGTCCCGAGCTGTCAACCTCCACCCCAAACCCCTCTTGCCTCCAGTATTTAAAATGGTGTTAAATATATTAAAAAGTGTGTTTAATTTATTAGGAGGGTCACACTCAGAGACTTGCGATGTGAAAGGAGTCACCAGTTAAAAAAGTTTGAGACCCACTGATTTAAACCTCTGAGAGAGGTGCTCTTTTATACTTCATGTCCATCGGGGCAGCCTTTGTGGCAGTCACATTCATTAGAAGCGTCACCTTGCTAACATCAAACACAAACTATTCATCTTTGCCTTTAAGGCCTTTCATGACATATTCTCACCCTACTGCCTATCTTTTATGTTCTGTCAAGGTTTTGACTCCCACTTCTGCTATGCCAATGATGCTAGCCTTCATCACTCATATGTTAAAATTTCAAACAAACACCTTTTGCTTTCTGTCATGCCACCTTCTCTGCTTGGGAAGAGATCTCTGTAAACCTGTGTAAAGTCACCTCATTGTGATTTCAATTTCCTCTTTAAAACTCTCCTTTGCTTTGGTGCCTGCAAAAAACTTGACGCTACTTAAGCAGCTTGTGTGCTGTGACTGCCTTTTACCATGCTAACTAGGATTGTTTCATTATTTCCTTATGTTCCCCTGTTTGTTTGTGTCTTCCTGCAGTCTCTTGTTTTAGGGTTAGTCTACATTAGAAGCGCTACAGCAGCACTGTAGTGCATCTAATGAAGATGCTGTACGCTGACAGGAGAAAACTCTCCTGTCGGCATAATAAAACTACATCCCTGAGAGGTGGTAGTTCTCCTGCCAACATAATGCTGTCCACCGTGGCGCTTCGGATGTGACACAGGGTATGTCTACAGTACGGGATTATTCCGATTTTACATAAACCGGTTTTGTAAAACATATTATATAAAGTCAAGTGCACATGGCCACACTAAGCACATTAATTCGGCAGTGTGTGTCCATGTACCAAGGCTAGTGTCAATTTCCAGAGCATTGCACTGTTGGTAGCTATCCCATAGCTATCCCATAGTTCCCGCAGTCTCCCCCGCCCATTGGAATTCTGGGTTGAGATCCCAATGCAAAAACAGCGTCGCGGGTGAATCTGGGTATATGTCATTGTCACTCAATCCTTCCTCCGTGAAAGCAACGGCAGACAATCATTTCACGCCCTTTTTCTCTGGATTGCCCTGGCAGACGCCATAGCATGGCAACTGTATGTGTACTGGATGCTGCTGACAGACGCGGTACTGCAGAGCTATACAGCAGCATCCGTTTGCCTTTGCAAGGTAGCAGAGACGGTTACCATCCCTATTGCACCGTCTGCCATGCCATTGTAAATTGGCGATGAGATGACGGTTATCAGTCGTTCTGTACCGTCTGCTGCTGTCATGGGTGCTCCTGGCTGGCCTCGCTGAGGTTGGCCGGGGGCGCAAGGACAAAAATGGGAATGACTCCCTGGGTCATTCCCTTCTTTATGTTTTGTCTAAAAATAGTCAGTCCTGCCTGGAATATGGGCAAGTGTCCTAGAGAACCAGAGAGCACAGCTGCTCCGTGTCAGAGCCCCAGAGATCCCGCAGAAATGAAGAGCTGCATGTCATTCTAGGGGGGTGCCCATGCAACAAACCCACCCGTTGCTTCCCTCCTCCCCCAACCCTCCTGGGCTACCATGGCAGTGTCCCCCCATTTGTGTGATGAAGTAAGAAAGAATGCAGGAATAAGAAACACTGACGTTTTAGTGAGATAAAGGGGGAAGGGGAGGAAGCCTCCAGCTGCTATGGTAGTTCAGGCAGTACAGAATCTTTTCTTTAGACATGAAGGGGGGCGGGGAGGCTGCTGATAGAGCTCAGCCTCCAGTTGCTATGATGAAGATGGTTGCCAGCCGTTCTGTACCATCTGGCGGGAATGACCGGGAGTCATTCCCATTTTTACCCAGGCGTCCCCGGCCGACCTCACCGAGGCCAGTCAGGAGCACTCACGGGCTGATGATGAAGACGAATATCAGTCATATTGTACCATCTGCCATCCGGAAGGGGATGCTGGTGTTCAGCGTTGCAGCACCCCGTCTACCAGCAGCATGCAGTAGACATAGGGTGGCATTAAAAAAAAAGCAAGAAACTTTTTTTTTTCCCTTTTCTTTTGCGGGGGGGAAGGGTGTAATTTGACATATACCCTGTAACACTCGGGAAAATGTTTTTGACTCTTCAGGTATTGGGAGCTCAGCCAAGAATGCAAATGCTTTTCAGAGACTGCAGGGACTGTAGGATAGCTGGAGTCCTCAGTACCTCCTCCCTCCCTCCATGAGCGTCCATTTCATTCTTTGGCTTTCCGTTATGCTTGTCACACAGCACTGTACTGTGGACTCTGTCTATCATAGAGTGGAGATTTTTTCAAATGCTTTGTCATTTCGTCTTCTGTAACGGAGCTCTAATAGAATGGATTTGTCTTCCCATACAGCGATCAGATCCAGTATCTCCCATATGGTCCATGCTGGAGCTCTTTTTGGATTTGGGACTGCATCGCCAACCGCGCTGATTAGAGCTCCATGCTGGGCAAACAGGAAATGAAATTCAAAAGTTCGCAGGGCTTTTCCTGTCTACTTGGCCAGTGCATACGAGTTCAGATTGCTTTCCAGATTGGTCACAATGGTGCACTGTGGGATACTGCCCGGAGGCCAATACTGTCGATTTGCGGCCACACTAACCCTAATCCGACATGGCCTATACCGATTTCAGAGCTACTCCTCTTGTCGGGGAGGAGTACAGAAATTGGTTTAAAGAGCCGTTTATATTGATATAAAGGGCCTCGTTGTGTGGATGGGTGCAGGGTTATATCGGTTTAACGCTGCTAAATCTGTTTTAAACGCGTAGTGTAGACCAGGCCTACATGTCCTGGCTGTGTGAAGTGGCACTTAGTAGATTTGGGAAGCTGAATACCACCATCATCCTCCACATTTGTAACTGGATGTATACTTTTTGAGCCACTTTCAGTCTGCAAAGAAAACCATGGTGCTTTATCTGCATGGAAAGCAATGTTTACATTATGTACTACCTTGGTATAATCTGCTTTCCCGGGCAGTACTAATTTAGTGTATTTTTCATAACTTACTTTTTGTGACTATAATCCAATTTAAGGCTTTTTCATTATTCTTTTCCACCTTTCTACCGACTGCACTACCTTTCCTACTGTGGTAATTTGGTGTTTCATCAGTGTTCTCTTGTACTGCAGTAGAAGGTTTTTTGGATAGACCTTGGCTTTTTAGGCTAAACATATAGTTAATTGCAATAATTTTCTTTGTGCTGCAGCAGACAAACCATTAAAACACATTACCCTATATACAGAAGGCCGGAAACCTGAGTTTCATTAAGTGCTCTCAATATATTAACCAAGGGCTTTAAAAAATACCTAGTTATTGTTCCTTGAGACTGTTTTGTGATTTTGAGAAAATGCAAGTTCCATTATTTCAACCTTCCTCTATTCAAGGTGTGCTCCCATGTCATATTCATTGCCCTCCATTCAAACATTACTATGAAGACAGAATTATAAATTTTCTGAGCTTCTGTGTAGCACTCATCACTATAGTACAAGAGTGCTTCACAAACAATTAATAGTCTTTTAAAAATCGCTGTGAGGTGAGGCAGTAATATTATCCTCACTTTAAAGGTAGGGAACGGAGACGCAGAGAGATTGAAGTCAAAAGTATCCACTAAGATTGGCTGTCCAGTTTAAGATGCCTAGGACTAATTTTTTAGAGAACTCAGCATTATGTAGCAATGTATATGTTCAAGCACAGTTCCCACTGACCTCAGTTGCAGTTGAGAGTGCTCAACTCTCCTACAAATTAGGCCCCAGTGTTTCCAGCTGGGCAGTAAATAAATGAAGAACACACAATTAGTGACCACCTCTGAAAAGTTTGGTTTAAGTGACTTGATTAGCATCACAGGAATTCTGTGGCCGAGGCAGGGACAGAATCTAATTCTCCAAGGCAACATTCAGTGTCTTAACCACAAGACCCTTCTTTCACTTCCTTCAGTCACCTACCTTATTCACTTCATACCTTCCAATTTCTTCAACACAAGACCGGGGTCATACAGATTTATACAGTTTAAGGCCAGAAGGGACTAACATCACTTAATCTGACTTCCTGTATATCACAGATCATTACATTTAACTCAGCTATCCTTGTATTGAGCTTAACAACTTGTGTTTGACTAAAGCACGCCTTCCAGAAAGGTATCCATTCTTGATATGAAGACATCAAGACACAGAGAATCTACCACTCCCCTTGTCAATTTGTTCCAATGGTTAATCATCCTCACTGTTAAAAAACTGTGCTAATTTCTAACCTGAATTTGTCTAGCTTCAGATTCCTGCCACTGGTTTTTGTTATGCTTTTATTCATTAGGTTAAAGAGCCTTTTAGTATCTGATTTTTTTTCCCTATGAAGGTACATATATGCTGTAATCAGGTCACCTCTCAATCTTCTCTTTTGGTAAACTGAACAGATTGATCTTTTTAAATCTCTCACTGTTACGCATTTTCTCCAGCTCTCAGATAATTTTCTGAGGCTCTTCTCTGCATCAGCTCCAACTTCTAAACATCCTTTTAAAATCTGGACACCAGAACTGTGCGCAGTACTGATCTCACTAATGTTGTATACAGCAGTAAAATCACCTCCCTATGTAGGAGCTGTGAGGGGATGAAGCATGCTCAGTTGCTCAGTCTATAGGGATGTCCCATATGTAGTTCCATCACTTGTAGATATGTGGGGTTGGAGCATGCTCAGTCACTCTGTGGGGATGGTGCATGTAGTCTAGTGAGCACTAGGAGCTCTGAGAGACTCAAGTATGATCAGAGATGACAGAATCATCTGTGATTTTAGCTGTTAAACTCTAGCAAATTTGGGCAGATTTTCACATGGATAGCAGAAGGTATATTCTGACAAAAGGCCACCCACCCCAAATTTAAAGTCCTTACTCCAAAGCCTGGGAGCATTTAAAAGAAAAAGGTCAAAAGAATTTTTTTTAACATGGGCAAAATAATGTATTTTTCCCTAGTCTTGGAAACTGCTAAACCATTTTGGCTGAAATTTTTCTAAAAAAAAAAAAAAATCAGCCTGAGGCAGACAAAACTGCTACATGGAGAATTTCAGCCCAAACAGTTGAGGTTTGGCAAAGTTTTATAAGTAACTGAAAACAAGGTCTTATAATGGGAAGTGTCAAGATATCTTAATAATAGGAAGAGCTGCCAACTCTGCCTATAGTCACATCTGGATTCTTGGATATAGCATAACATGCTTTACAGACTCATTTGCTATTTCTGTGCTTGCATTAGAAAAATGTTTTGCTTCATTATGGTAAAATATCTGCATGGGATTAAAGTTCTTAGCTTCACTGGCAGTCAACCACAATGAAATGGTCATGCAATTGACCTTTGTGAGTAGGTGGGACATAGGCAAGATTAGTTTTAATGTGGATTGTATTAATGGACTCTTGCCTGTCAGTATTATAGCTCTGGTTATGATTGAAGAATAGACAGCATATAAAAGTTTTATTTTTCAGTACCTAGTATATAGTACCTAGCAGACTTCAGATGTACAAAATAAAAAAAAAAAATACAAGTTTAGAAAATATCAAGACCCTAAGAGAAACTCCAACCAACCTGAAAACAAGCTAGTTCAAATGTCAAGGGCCCTCCACTGAAAATGCTCAGCCCCACAGATATACAAATCTAGAGACTGTTAGCTCAAGCATCACGGTAGATGTCAGTGATCAGGATAATGCCCTGACACAGAGAGAGATTCTAAGATACCTATAAAACTGCCATAAAGGGAACTGCACCCAGAAAAAAAACGCAGGTCCATGGTCTCTGCTTGAACTACTATTATAGGCTACTATAGTGCCTCCTGCACTTGCCCTCTGTGAGGAAAGGGGCTTCTTAAATCCTTTCCTCTATTTCCAGCTATGCCAGAGCAAATGGACTGTAAAATGGCCCTAATGCACCCTGAAAGAAAAAGAAACAGTTGAGATGTAGCTCATTCTATGCATCCCTCCTGCAGCCACAATGCATGAGGAATTCTGGGAACTGGAATGATGGGGCTAGAGAATGTCTACAAACACGTTGGCTTTGCAAAAAGGAAATAAATTAGAGCATCTCTCAGTGCCACTCTAAACTTCACCAGCGACTGAACTAATCTAAGGATAGTGAAGGTGGGATGCATGTCTCCTCTCTGTCTTTGCATCAGTGCAAGCATAAATTTGGGGTCCAGTCCTTAGCAAACAATTCCAGTGCACAACTCTACTACTTATAGGGCTCTCACGTATAGTATTGTGAAATGGATCAAATTCTTGTCAGTCTGACTGCTACCCACAGTGCTCCCAATAGCAAAATTGTAAATTGACAAGACTGCAGATCAATTTTCATTCTTTTGGATCTTGGGAAAGATATGAGTAGCCCAGATGCACTGGAGCTATCTTCCTGTAGATATCAGAAGACAGAATTGCATTGTTTTAAATTTTGTTTGTGTTTGGAAGGTTATTTTGACAACCCTAAGGAATAGAAACTTTAATGACAGCTTAAATTCTGCAGAAGCTGATGGTACTTATCCAATACAATGTAACAAAGATGAGTGATTTTTCTTCAGCTCAAGGGTGGGGGGGAGAATTATATATTTTACATATATATTTCTAACACAATATGAAAATCAAATCCCAGCCAGCAAAATTTTTGTAAGTACATATTTAAAAATCAAAATAACTCTTGTTTTGTTACTTTTTTCCCCCCATTTCTTCCAGTTACTAAAAGGTCTTAGGAATGCAGCTGCTTAATATTTCCAATCCATTTTGGTCCAGATAGCATCTGCCAACCTCTCAGCTACATTTAGTATCCATCTACAAATGTAGACTAGCAGACTTCTCCACAGATACTTTATAATGACAGTTGAGTATCATTACCTCCATGCAATTAGTGCTTCATAGCACATGGTTTAGGAATACAGAAAGCACAGTGTGAATTTAAGCAGTGAAGCTAATACCTTGGAAGACTACTTTTGGATGTCCTTTAAGGAATGGTACAAACTCTCAAATACAAAGCTTTAGTTATTTCCTCATTTAGAAATTATATTTAATTAAAAGTTTTATAAGGAAATGTATCCTGCAGAATGTGTAGAAATTTTGTTTTTTTAATTACATAATTGTGCAAATAAGCTTTATTTCAACTTACATCTCTGCAGAATTTTGAAAAGTATACTATTACACAAATGTGTGATATCTATTGAAATCTGTGCAGAATTATTTTCTCTCCTGAGTTTTATAATACAGAGCTAGCATTTAAAAAAATCTCTTTGTATTTAAGATTCCACTAGTTGTATGAATAGCAGTCATTTTTAGGACAGCATGTGCCAGCTTCCCTTAGAATTTCTGATCTTTAACTTCTGCTGTAAGATGAACTAGAAAACTCCTGTGGATAGCACATGAATTGTGCTCCCCAAAATAAGTTTTTAGAAGCCATATCTCCTTAACAATTATGCTGTGCTACTAGTGGTCTTCAATCAGAAATCTGTATGCTGTACATCAGTTTGTAGTTTGAATAAAGCCTATGAAAATCCTAAGAAATGTAATATCTGTCAGTTTGCTATTTGGGAAAGTGTATTAACAGATCACTAATAAATTTCCAGTACCAAACAATCTTGTGATATCAGATGAACAATGAAACTTGCCTAAAGTTTAGCAACAGATTTTATAAATTTATTTCATTTCACAACAGTCTAGGATTTCTGTCACTTACCAAAACGTGAAAACAAGTGATACATTTTTTAAAAGAATCTATGAAGTATTAATACTTTAATTACTTACTGAAAAGTCAGTCAGCTAGTAATAAAGGTATAAAGTAATATACCTAAAACTGTCCTATAGAAATCTTTATTTTAAACTAATACATTTTTAAAAAATCTTATTCCGATATTTTTAGTGTTGATTCTTTATGACGGGTGCTCTCAATTTTCTCTCAACAAAGTTAATAATTACTAAATTCAAAGGAATGCATCATCCCGGAGGCACTATCAATTTTGGCCAACTTTTAGAGATAAGTGACCGTATATAGCAGCAGTGGGCAACCTGTGGCCCACCAGGGTAATCTGATTGCCGGCCGTGAGACATTCTGTTGACGTTGACCATCCGCGGGCACAGCCCCCTGCAGCTCCCAGTGGCCGTGGTTTGCTGTTCATGACCAATGGGAGCCGCGGAAAGTGGAGACGATGAATCACGGCCACTGGGAGCTGCTGGTGGCCGTGCCTGTGGCCAGCCAATGTCAGCAAAATGTCTCGCAGCCTGCAATCAGATAACCCTGATGGGCCGCAGGTTGCCCACCCCTGCTATATAGACTACAGACAATTTTTATTTAAATAGAAATACAAATTTTCCTCTCCATTCTTACAGTAAATCAAAAAAGCAAACAGGCAAAACCAGGCAATCTCTGGTATGGATACACTCCACATTAGAGAGCCAGAAATTCAAATGTGCTGAAGTTGCTCCTCTAAAAACATTAGTTCCAAGCTAATACACAAATTTAATGTAATCATAAGCATTCACTGTTAAGAAATTCTTATTTCATTCGTATGGTGATACCTACCACAGGTCATACTGTTTAAGAGGTCTCTGCCAGAGAATAGTACCTTTTTGCCCTTTCTAGGTAAACCGTCCCAGCTCTAGTTCCACTTTATACATTCTAACTAAAAGCAGATCAGCCACCTTTCCTTAATTCCACATATCTCCCACAGAATATGATGTGTATAACTCACTAATTTAAACAGTTGTTAAATGTGTAAAATTAGCAGGTTGAGTAAAATGTTAATTCAATTTATCAAAATGTGAAATGCTGAAAAAAAAACTGATTTGTATTTAAATCTCTTCCACAATAACTAAAACATCACCAGTGTTTAAGTGCTTTACGTAACCCGGGGCTTTATTTCTTCTGTTTGAAATGAATAAAGTTCTATTGATGCTGACTAATTCCATTTCTAATCCTCAGGACCTTTATTCCTTTAAATTGTACCTATCATAATATATTCTCCCCTATCCCCAAGATGTAGTTCAGTAAAGACGAAGTAGATTAAAACATATTGAGGATTATAGATTATAGAGTTAAAAACACAGGCGTGTGGTTCAAATAGCTGAACCTACAAAAAGACATCACATTCTGTTCTCATGATGATATATAAAGATAAAACTGCAGTCTACTAGTACATATTTTACTTTGGACAACTGTATTATTTAAACATAAAACTAAGAATCAAAGTGCAAAAGCAGTACATCGAAACCAAAACAAATTTTACAGCCAATGACACAGTTTCAGTTGATATTCTCATTGTGTCAAGACAATTTCTTCCGTACCAGCATTAGAAATAAAATCTCACTGAATCTTCTATCAAAATCCTACATTTAAAATTAATTTGAATTGTTTTGGTCAGGTAGAGGCCCTGAAACTGAATACTGGCTGAAAGACTACAACAAACTGTGTAAAAATAAATGGCAATGTATCAGACTGGAAAGAGGTGATTAGTGAGGTACTTCAGGGACCAAGATTAGGCCCATTCATTAATATCTTCATTAATGATTTAAAAATAGTAAAACAGCATGTATATGACGTCTCTAGATGTTTAATTGGAAGGAATTTTGAGCAGCACAGAGGACAGAAATAACACAAGATAATCTAAGCAAATTCCTTACATGGGCAGAAAAAGTGAGAATCAGTTTTGAAAACCACCAGCTAATACATCTGAGAAAAATAATTCTAAGCACAGGTATTCAATAGGAGAGAAAAACCTGAAAAGCAATAATGCAGAAAAAAATTGTGAATACCAAATGAGACATGAGCTGGCCATGCAATATAGCAGCAAGAAAGCCCAACGCAATTTGGGACTACACCTATATCTACCTCGATATAATGCTGCCCTCAGGAGCCAAAAAAATTTTACCGCATTATATTGAACTTGCTTTGATTCACCAGAGTGCTCAGCCCTGTCCCCCCCAGAGCACTGCTTTACTGCTTTATATCTGAATTTGTGTTATATCGGGTCAGAGATGTACTTACAAAGAAGTATCACATCACAAGAACGGAGGTGAATAGAGTTCTTTTCTGTAAGGATGTAGTATGACCACACCTTAAACAGTGTTCATTCAAGGGAGTTTTGTCAGAAGGATACAGACAAACTGAAGCAAGTTAAGAAAACAATAAAAATGAAAAGAGAAATATACAGATACAGGCACATTAAACTCTTGACAAGGAGACAACTGGGTTGTGAGGGAGGAATACTGCCATGCCAAAACACTACAAATATTTCAGGAGCATAAACACCAAAGAAAGAGAAAAATTACTCTAGTACAATGGTCTATAACTAACAGCAATGGAACAAAATTAAGAAAGACTATTTAGACTGAATCCTGTGGCACCTTATAGACTAACAGACGTTTTGGAGCATGAGCTTTCGTGGGTGAATGCATGCATCTGACAAAGTGGGTATTCACCCACGAAAGCTCATGCTCCAAAACGTCTGTTAGTCTATAAGGGGCCACAGGATTCTTTGCTACTTTTACAGATCCAGACTAACATGGCTACCCCTCTGATATTTAGACTGAATATCAGAAAGACGTTCTTATATCAAGCTTTCATAGATTCCAAGGCTAGAAGGGACCATTATGTTAATCTAATCTGACCTGTATAATACAGGCCATAGAATTTACCCGAAATAATTCATTTTCAATTAGAGCATCTCTTTAAAAAAAAACAAACAAAAAAAACCAAACCAATCTTGACTTAAAAATTACCAGTGATGGAGAATCCAGCATAACCTTCTGTAATTCGTTAATTAGCCCCACAGTTAAAAATGTATGCATTATTTCTGGTCTGAATTGGCTAGCTTCAACCTCCAACCATTGGATCATGTTGTACCTGTCTCCACTACAATGAAGAGCCCATTATCAAACATTCATGCCCCATGTAGAAAACTTATATACTGTGATCAAATCACCCCTTAATTGTTTCTTTGTTAAGCTAAATAGTTTGAGCTCCTTTTGTCTACCACTATAAGGCATGTTTTCCAATCCTTTAATTTGGTTCTTCTCTGACCCCTCTCCAATTTACCAACATCCTTCTTAAACTGTTGGCACCACAACTGAACATAGTATTCCAGTAGCAAATTACACTAGTGCCAGATAGATGTAGAACACTCTACTCCTAATTGAGAATCCCTTTTGTATGCATCCAAGCACCACGTTTGCTCTTTTGGCCACAGAGTTACACTGAGATCACATGTTCAGCTGATTATCCATCATGACCTGCAAGTCTTTTTCAGAGTCACTGCTTCCTCAGACAGAATCATGAAATGTATGGCTGGAAGGGACCTTAAGAGGTCATGTACTCCAGCCCCTTGCTCTGAGGCAGGACCAATATACCTAGACCATCCTAGAAGGTGTTTGTCTAACCTCTTCTTAAAAACCTCCAATGACAGGGACTTCACAACCTCATGTGACAGCCTATTCCAGCACTTAACTATCCTTTATAGTTAAAAGTTCTTCCTAATACTTAACATAAGTCTCTCTTGCTGCAGATTAAGCCAAATACTTCTTGTCATGTTAGAGTCCTGCTGTCATAATTGAACCTACCAATTTACCCTAATTGTGAGCTGGAATGTGGACAAAAGCTTAGGAAATGTTCCAATCACATATAACAGGTGAATATAGATGGGAAAAGTTGCAAAGGAGAAACAGAAAGACTGACTTATTCAGAACAAAAAGGCCCACCGTTATAACTCAAGGACTGCATTAAGATCATGTCTCATAATTAATTTTCCTATACTACTCTTGTTTAACCAAATTTGGGGTGTTAGAAATTAGACCTAATTGGTAGACAAAATAGAGAGAAGATGGACTATTCCGCCTAGCACTCCCATATGAAGTCCTTAAAAGACTAGGCTTTTGAGGTAAAAATCACTGACAGACAGAGACAAAAGACACAGGGGGCTGAACCTGATGACGTCTCAAGGTCCGTTCCAGCCCTATATTTCTATGATTCTATGAGAACAGGACAGAGCAAGCGTTACCATCACGGCTGCAACCCCCGTCTCCTAGGAACCCAGGATCCAACAAGACACCATTGTGCCTTCTTCATCCTAATCCAGGGAGATGTCCTGAACAGAATGGGCTAAAGAGAAGGACCTAGATAACATCACCACTTCCACTGGCTCCAGCTAAATTCTGAATACCAACCTGGGATGTGAGACTTTGTTTCCCCTCACACCAATGTGTCCTTTTCCATCCCTAGTTCATTTCTTGTCTTTCCTAACCCTCTCCTTTTTCCTTCTCTCAATAAGAGTCTGGCTTAGCCTGACAAAACTGTATATTTGGCAACACTACTATAAGCCTGTTACCAGAAAGGCAGCTAAAAGAGATGCCCAACACAGTCTGATGCTGGTAAAATTTTCAGGTCTTGAGTGGCTGATAAGATTGTGTGCTGTGCCTGTGTTTTTCTAGCAGTGAGAGTCAAAGAGAGAGAGAGTCTTGTTTTGTTTTCTAGGAAACAGGCTTGGACTTTAACAGCAGTAGCAATGACAGCTCCAGCCTATCTCAATTAACTTCTATACTAGATCTTGTCTGAGCTTGGAGAAGTGAGAATACTCCCATGTTGCATGCAACACTTTTTGAGTTAGGAAATTGTCATATATAACCTTTAGAAATTCTGAAGATGTTTTAGTATGATACCATGAGACCTAAAGAATATGTTTATTCTGATTGTTCCCCATGATCAAGTAGTTTTTCTTCTTACACATTATAGATAAGTGCTTAAGGAGACGGTCATTGTTCACTAGTGTGATTTGGTGGTCTATAGCAGACATCAACGAGTATCCCATCTTGTGCTTTATCTGTTAGGATAACAGATAAAGAGCTTTATTAGGCTATGGAATAGTTTAACAAGGGATATGAGATAAGCTTGGGTCATTTAAAACTAGGCTTGACAAAAGACTAATATTTACACTTTGTGAAATGTAGCAAAATGCTTCATTGAGTTGAAGCCTAAAAAAACCTCCCCAATGTCAAACTGTTTTTTTTTTTTAAGAAGTTGCAATCTGAGGGGGAAGGGGAAATCACATAGATATTGTTATTCTATATTACAAATTTGACACTGCACCCCATATTCTTCACAGTGATAGTATGATATGATTATGGCATAATTATGATGCATTTTGTACAAGACCAGTCATGTGGGGTGTCTTTGGAAAATATATGAATTGCTGAATATGATTATCCTATTTGTATGCATGTAACATTTTTGTATCTAAAGTTAGGATTACTGACTGTGTGTCTGTATTTCAATCGTACTTATTCTGGATGACACCCACAACTAGCCTTTCTGGTACAACAATGAAGAAGCCAGAGAGTAATGATGGCCCGTCAGCAAAGACAATGGACCCCGGAAGAAATTAACCTTCCTGTGAACATCCAGACAGCTTGTAAGTAATGGCTGTTATGACTCAGCACGTTATGCAAGAGCATGTAACCAGGCCAGGTGATTCTGGACTCCATCTTGGGATGCCAGTGTTTTTTCACAAACTGAGTTTGAGACAAAAGCGTTCCCGCCATATGCTGAAGCTGTATAAGGCAGGGAGTGACATCATCTGTTGTTCACTCTCCACACAAGAGGATTCCTGAAAGCACCTAAGGAACAAAGACTGTACTGCAGGAAGTGCTGGACCCAGGCTAACGACATATCTAGCCTGTGTGTGAAAACCTGGGGATTCCAAGCTGCAAAGCAAGTGTAGCTTGTGACTTAAGAATCTGCAATCTGCTTGTACTGTCAGTCAGGTATTAATTCAAATCCTATCTTTCTAGTATGTTAAGTTTACTTTGCGTTTTTGTTTATTTACTAGGTAATCTGCTTTGATCTGTTTGCTATCACTTATCACTTAAAATTTATCTTTTACAGTCAATAAACTTATTTTCTGTTTTAATCTAAATCAGTAAGTTTGCAGTGAAATGCTTGGGAATCTTAGGTAAGGGGGCTGTTGCATTTCCTCTCCACATTGAGGGAGGGCCGAACTCTATAAGCTTATGCTGTACAGTTCCCTGTGCAGTACAAGAAGGTATAATTTGGGGTTTATACTCCAGTGGAGGGATCCTAAACTGGGAAGCTGATGGTTATTTTGGCTATAGCCTCTCTATTGTTGGTTCATATAATGGCTCGTCAGAGAACCTGCATGTAACTGCAGCTGGGTGTGTCCCTACCTGTGTGAATGTTGGAGGAAGTGTAGGACCGGGAGCAGGTCTGCAGCTTGTCACAGCAGCACATTGTGAGAGGGAGACAAGGCTGGTGGGTCAAAGGGCCCAGTGGTACCCCAGTTCCACGTGGCACCCGAGGGGAAACCCGTCACAATGTACTCATGGGGTTTTTCTATAAATCTGGTTTAAACTAATTTTTAAAATCCTCGAACGTAATATTTCTTTGAAAACCAAGAAACCGCATTCACCTCTGCTTGTTACTACCAAGAAGGTTCAGCACATTTCAACCTTACTGAAATAATTCTAAACAATGTGAAGGATGATAAAACACAGAGGAGTTAGATTTACAGAAGAGTTTGTGCACTCCTGTACATCCTGAGAGCTCTATGTAAATCCAGAATGTGACATAGCTTCACTTTTGAAGAACGCAATGGTTTGGATTGGAAATATAGTAACAATCTCCTGCTTCTGGGAAAGACGGTGTGGACCTCATGAAAAACAGAATCAACTTTGAGGGCTCACTTGTACACATGGAAGTGTGACTGGCAGTACAGATGCCATAAGCCTCAGACAGTGATCTTCATCACCTTTCCCTTAGACCCCCCACCAAGGTTTCTCTACCAAAATGAGGAGACATCTGTCTGGAAAGAGGAAGCTTATATACAGAAGAATCCTCTCATGAGCTTGACGGATGAGGGCAGGGCAGCTGCAGCTAATTTACTGAAATTTATATAGAACAGACCAGTTGGAATGAAGGACTGAGGGTTGGCAGAGGAAAAACTGCTCTCTGTTCCTTCAAGAGGAAACTTCAAACGATATGTACTTTTTGTTGATGTATTTTATGTTATACATTTTATTTCTGAAGCAGCACAAGGAAACGAGGGCTTGATAGAGGAGGCTTTAATCCTGCAAAAAGAGGAGGAGTACTTTTGGCACCTTAGAGACTAACAAATTTATTTCAGCATAGGCTTTCATGGGCTACAGCTCACTTCTTCAGATGCACAGAGTGGAACACACGGACAGAAAATATTTATACATACAGAGAAATGAAAAGGTGGAAGTACCCTTACCGACTGTAAGAGTCCAATCAATTGAGATGAGCTATCGTCAGCAGGAGAAAAAAAACCTTTGAAGTGATAATCGAGATGACCCATAGAAGGTGTGAGGAGAACTTAACATGGGGAAATAGATTCAATTAGTGTAATGACCCAACCATTCCCAGTCTCTGTTTAAACCTAAGTTAATTGTATCTAATTTGCATTTTAATTCAAGTTCAGCAGTCTCTCTTTGGAGTCTGTTTTTGAAATTTTTTTGTTGCAAAATTGCCACCTTCAAGTCCGTCACTGAGTGGTTAGAGAGGTTGAAGTGTTCTCCCACTGGTTTTTGAATGTTATGATTCCAGATGTCAAAAGATTTGTGGCCGAACCGGACAGTCTCTATGCAAAAGAATAAATGGACAATGTACATGGCAGAGGGGCATTGCTGGCACATGATGGCATATAAGTATATCATGTTGGTAGATGTGCAAGTGAACGAGCCCCTGATGGCGTGATTTAAGAACCTTCTGCTCAAAATGTTTTTTTCCCCTTTTTGTATCAAACTAGAGATTTCTGCAACTTGACTGAGAGTCTCAGAACTGCCACAGGAAGGGACGGCATTGAATCTCTACAGATTCAGCTCCAACACACTCCAGCTCCAACACACAACATACTCCAGCTCCAGATTCAGCTCCAACACACTTATTAATAATGTGTACTACAGTAGCACCTTGGGACCTCAATCCTGGATAACAGTCCCACCATGCTAGACACTGTACAAACACATAAGCAGCACATTGCTCCTGCTCCAAAGAGCTTTCCATCCAAGCATAAGGTCGTCTCTACACTACAGTTTGTTAGTTTAACTTATGTCACTCAGGGATGTGACTGTGGCCTGGTCTACACTACGCGTTTAAACTGAATTTAGCAGCGTTAAACCGATTTAACCCTGCACCCATCCACACAACGAGGCCCTTTATATCGCTATCAAGGGCTCTTTAAACCGGTTTCTGTACTCCTCCCCGACGAGAGGAGTAGTGCTGAAATCAGTATTGCCATGTCGGATTAGGGTTAGTGTGGCCGCAAATCGACATTATTGGCCTCCGGGCGGTATCCCACAGTGCACCATTGTGACCGCTCTGGAAAGCAATCTGAACTCGAATGCACTGGCCAAGTAGACAGGAAAAGCCCTGCGAACTTTTGAATTTCATTTCCTGTTTGCCCAACTTGGAGCTCTGATCAGCATGGGTGGCCATGCAGTCCCAAATCCAAAAAGAGCTCCAGCATGGACCATACGGGAGATACTGGATCTGATCGCTGTATGGGAAGACAAATCTGTTCTATCAGAGCTCCATTACAGAAGACAAAGTGACAAAGCATTTGAAAAAATCTCCAGTCTATGATACAGAGTCCACAGGACAGTGCTGCTTGACAAGCGTAACGGAAAGCCAAAGAATTAAATGGACGCTCATGGAGGGAGGGAGGGGGTACTGAGGACTCCAGCTATCCTGCAGTCCCCACAGTCTCCGAAAAGCATTTGCATTCTTGGCTGAGCTCCCAATACCTGAAGGGTCAAAACCATTTTCCCAGGTGTTTCAGGGTATATGTTGTCAATTTACACCCTTCCCCCCCGCAAAAGAAAAGGGGAAAAAAAAAGTTTCTTGCTTTTTTTCAATGCCACCCTATGTCTACTGCATGCTGCTGGTAGACGGGGCGCTGCAGTGCTGAACACCAGCATCCCCTTCCGGATGGCAGATGGTACAATATGACTGATATCCGTCTTCATCATCAGCCCGTGAGTGCTCCTGACTGGCCTCGGTGAGGTCGGCCGGGGACGCCTGGGTAAAAATGGGAATGACTCCTGGTCATCCCCAGAAGATGGTACAGAACGGCTGGTAACCGTCTTCATCATAGCAACTGGAGGCTGAGCTCTATCAGCCCCCCCCCCTTCATGTCTAAAGAAAAGATTCTGTACTGCCTGGACTACCATAGCAGCTGGAGGCTTCCTCCCCCTCATTTTATCTCACTAAAAAGTCAGTGTTTCTTATTCCTGCCTTCTTTCTTACTTCACACAAATGGGGGGACACTGCCACGGTAGCCAGGGAGGAGGGAAGCAACGGGTGGGTTTGTTGCATGGGCACCCCCTAGAATGGCATTCAGCTCTTCATTTCTGCGGGATCTCTGGGGCTCTGACACGGAGCAGCTGTGCTCTCTGGTTCTCTAGGACACTTGCCCCATATTCCAGGCAGGACTGACTCTATTTTTAGACAAAACATAAAGAAGGGAATGACCCGGGGAGTCATTCCCATTTTTGTCCTTGCGCCACCGGCCAACCTCAGCGAGGCCAGCCAGGAGCACCCATGACAGCAGCAGACGGTACAGAACGACTGATAACCGTCATCTCATCGCCAATTTACAATGGCATGGCAGACGGTGCAATAGGGATGGTAACTGTCTCGGCTATCTTGCAAAGGCAAACGAATGCTGCTGTGTAGCTCTGCAGTACCGCGTCTGTCAGCAGCATCCAGTGCACATACGGTGACAGTGACAAAAGGCAAAACGGGCTCCATGGTTGCCATGCTATGGCGTCTGCCAGGGCAATCCAGGGAAAAAGGGCGCGAAATGATTGTCTGCTGTTGCTTTCATGGAGGAAGGATTGAGTTGACAACATTTACCCAGAATCACCCATGACACTGTTTTTGCATTGGGATCTCAACCCATAATTCCAATGGGCGGGGGAGACTGCGGGAACTATAGGATAGCTATGAGATAGCTACCCACAGTGCAACGCTCCGGAAATCGACGCTATCCTTGGTACATGGACGCACTCCACCGAATTAATGTGCTTAGTGTGGCCGTGTGCACTCGACTTTATACAATCTGTTTTACAAAACCATTTTATGTAAAATTGGAATAATCCCGTAGTGTAGACATACCCGTAGATATGTGCCAAACTATCTGTGCTTTGCTACAGCATAGTTTTCCCGCTGACCCTGTGTTACAGTATGTAGTCACTGACTGGTAATGTTTGACACGTCTTTTCATTAATTGCCCGAATCAGTTTCTGTGATTTTATTTTTTTCTAACAAATGGTCTTAAAACTGTAACAAACCAAGCAAATGATCACCAAAAGGTAAGTAAACAAGCCACTCTCACAAAAGTGAAAATGCAATCTTAGAGACACTGATGAGATGTTGAAAAGTCAGTGTTGTATGATTCTGCTAGGTACAAATACCTTAAGTGTTGCTTTCTAATTTTGACATACAGTTGTACTAATTGGGAGATGTGATCAGCAGTGTGCTAGCAAATCTTGACCTCTTAGGGACTTCAAATACACTTTAATATCAGTAATGAATTGCTGAGAGAGAGCTTGTTGGCATATCTTGTGACTGATGGGTCTCATTTTCTGCAAATGCAGAATTGTAACTCAGTTCTGTCTTTCTAAAAGAAAACTTTTGGAGAAATTCTGTTTTAAAAAAGGTTTTAAAAAGTAGTATGTAAAAAAGGCAAAGCAAAGGAAAAACAGAATTGCTCAACATGCCTTTTATGTAAACAATACTCTGTTTTAAAAGATGGTCAGAGGATAAAGATTTTTTCTCATGCTTAGTTGCTATTGGTTGCATGAAGCCGTCAGCCTTGTGGCTAACAATACGTAGGCATTAATCAGTAACATCACAATTCATGTCCTATCATACTTTGTTGCTTAATCAACTTATTGAGCACTGCCCATGCATAAATCGATGTCAATGTAATTTAGGAATGAAATTTTACATTTGTTCACAAGTGTTATTGTGCAGTAATCAAGTGGGTAGGGATCGATCTCACTCACACACACACACACACACACACACACACTCTCTCTCTCTCTCTCTCTCTCTCTCTCTCTCTCCCCCCCCCTCCCTCCCTCCCTCCCTGAAAGGACTCTATGTTTATTGTATGTTTACATCCTAAACACTTGAGTGAAGGTGGAGCTGGTAGTTCAGCATGCCAGAGAGCAGCCTTCTACTTAGGACCATGGTTGTGTTTCTTCTTTCGCTTGACGTGTAAGGAACTAGAGGAGATAGACAGAAATATAAATCTGTTTGAGTTTACGCATGAGCATCTGAATAAAGATCAGCAATGCCATTTTTTAACTTTGAAGTACAAAATCTGTCTATATGTAAATATATTTATTAGAATTATTTTCTTATAATAATACTGTCATTATTGTTTATATGTGGTATTTCAAATAGAATGCAAATGTTTTATTGTAAAATATCTTATTTATAGTGGTGTGATTTTTCAGAAATCCAAGTAAGTTGGAAACGCAAGATACAATATGAACTAAAAAGGAAGGAAAATAGCATCATTTTTGGATTTTCCCCTTCAGTCTTTGCCTTTAATATAAAAAAAAAAATTGAATGAGAATTTGTTATAAATCTGTGAAGTTTGAGACTGTTTTCTCAAATGCTTGTGTAAATACTTTCTCAAATGATTGTGTAAATTATTTGTGACTTAGGCACTATAGCTTTCTTCTTTCTAGTGTGATAGTTTTTTGGGGGGGTGAGGGGCAACCATGTGGTAAAATATTGGAGAAAGCATGAGTGTCAATAAAATGGAGAGAGGAAAAAAAAATCTGGAAGAATGAAAAAAGGAAATAGGTTGGATTTACTGAAGAAATCTTTCCATTTCCTTGTGTACATATGATGTCATCTCTCTAGCACATAGACCCTTTGAGACACAAACTATGTCTGAATTTCTAAAGTTGATACCATATTCCTGTCACTATATGCATAACAAATAATAATGTAAATAAAATGGGTGGGGAGGAAGTAGAGGCTGAATAAGACTAAAAGCATGAACAATTTTGACTGTAACGATTGCTTAATTGAAAGGAATTATTTGCCATCCTGTTTGTGTGAGTAGGGAATTGTTTTCGCTTTAGTCACTGTTGAATTATGAATGTAAATCAATATGTATGTCTTACTATTATGTCCACCTCCACCTAATGCACACATTCACAGATGGTGCAGTTCACACAAACATTGGTATATCACTTACTGCAGTACCTTAGTAAACTGAGACTGGGACAGTATCTATGCTGCTGATCCAAGGAATGTGAGTTTCCTTAAAGAGGGGAGGCAGGAAACAGTGTATGAACACTTCTTACATATTTAACTGTAGCTTCCTTCAACTTTAAAAATATTGAAGCATTGCTTCAGATTTTTTTAATTCTTCAAAAAGTAGGTAGTCATTTGGTGTGAAATTCACACCACATTAGTTTTTATTCTATTTGAATTTTCTGTATAGTTTCTGTGTGGTAACTCTTACGTTGTTAATAGGAATACTTTGAATATTGGCTGTGTCTGAGATTCTTCTTCAAGTGCTTGCTCACGTCGATTCCATTCTAGGTGTGCACACGCCCACGTGTGAGGTCATCGGAGATTTTTGCCTTAGGAGAATCTGTAGGTATATCAGGTGCACCGGCCCTATGCCCTCTCATTTCCTTCTTACCGCCCATGGTGGTTAGTCGGAGAGTTTTATCTCTTCTGACTTTGAGCCTTAGGGCCTTGTAAATAATTGTTTACTGTAGTTCTTAAGTGTAGTTAGAAGTTAGTCCCATTGGGGACTTAGCCCCAGGCGGGGGATGCCCCAGTCCCTGGGGTTTAAGCCCTGCACAGACTGTAACAGGCCTACCATATAATCATAGAATATCAGGGTTGGAAGGGACCTCAGGAAGTCATCTAGTCCAACCCCCTGCTCAAAGCAGGACCAATCCCCAACTAAATCATCCCAGCCAGGGCTTTGTCAAGCCTGACCTTAAAAACCTCTAAGGAAGGAGATTCCACTACCTCCCTAGGTAACCCATTCCAGTGCTTCACCACCCTCCTGGTGAAAAAGTTTTTCCTAATATCCAACCTAAACCTCCCCCACTGCAACTTGAGACCATTACTCCTTGTTCTGTCATCTGCTATCACTGAGAACAGTCTAGATCCATCCTCTTTGGAACCCCCTTTCAGGTAGTTGAAAGCAACTATCAAATCCCCCCTCATTCTTCTCTTCTGTAGACTAAATAATCCCAGGTCCCTCAGCCTCTCCTCATAAGTCACGTGCCCCAGCCCTCTAATAATTTTTGTTGCCCTCTGCTTTACTCTTCTGTGCTTGCATTAGAACATTTTTTGCTTCATTATGCTAAAATATCTATATGGGATTAAAGTTCTTAGCTTCACTGGCAGTCAACCATAATGAAATGATCATGCAGTTGACCTTTGTGAGCAGGTGGGACATGGGCAAGAATAGTTTTAATGTAGAGTCTATTAATGGACTCTCACCTGACAGTATTATAGCTCTGGCTCTTGATATTTTCTAAACTTGTGTATATTTTTTTATTTTGTGCATCTGGAGTCTGCTAGGTACTATATAAACTGAAAAATAAAACTCTTGTTATGTGCCTGCTATGCCTGTAAATCACTCCTCCACAGCAACTTCCTCAAGTGCTTGGGGGGAATCACATGTTAAAGACAAGTGTTGTCGCTCTAAAAATTTTCAACCAAGGACCCAGAAAGAGAGTGATATTTGTTTTAGGGCTCTCCTCATGGAGGCTGCCTTCCAAATGGCTTTTGAGCAATCTCGGCTGAACTCGACCCCTAGTATCTTGGCCTCTGTGCGCAGCATACTCCCAGCACCGGGCTCTGCCCAGCACTGCTTCCTGGCTCTGGTGCCAGAAAGAAAACTAAGAAGCACAGCTCCCTGGCAGTGGGTAAGAGAGGCTATGGGACATCGAGCAAAGGACCCAGTTTGGGCCACTAAGCCACTCCAGAGCCATGCAGGCATGCCTCCCCAGTCGGGGCTCATAGCACCTTAAAGGATCCACCACTGACTCCTGGGAGTGGTAGGGGACCCAAACTTGTGGCAACATTGATGCCTTCCCAAGCTCCTCTGGCATCAAGAGAGCAGAGGCCTCCACCCACACGACTGGTACCGCATGTGCCACAGGAAGCGGGAAAGGCTCCCTATAAGGGCAAGCCAGTCGCCAAGACCCCCCCAAAGGAGGTCCCTTGGGATATGAAAGGCAGGAATAGAACCCCTTTCGACTTCCTAATCCTGAAAGCAAAAGGGGGCCTCACACTCATTCTGGACCTGCATTGCCTCAACAAGTCTCTCAGGAAGTTGAAGTTTTGCATGGTCTCCGTGGCCTCCATCATCCCCTCTCTGGATGTGGGAGACTAGTATGCCGCCCTCGACTTGAAGGATGCTTATTTCCATATTCCAAGGTCACAGACATTTCCTCTGTTTCATAGTGGACAGACACCATTTTCAATCCACAGTGCTGCCCTTTGGCCTCTCGGCCCCAAGGTTGTTCACAAAATGTATGGTGCCAGTGGCTGCTTACCTGAGCCAGTCATCAAGATATGGTAAGACCTGGACTCCTCGATGTCTCATCAAGGGCAGGTCTCGGGAATAAGTACAGAGGAGCCTCGATCTGGTGCGTTTCATCTGCTGTGACCTGGGCCTGTTAATAAACAAGAAAAAAATCCACCTTAAGGCCAGTCCAGTGAATAGAGTTCATCGGGGTGGTTCTCGATTCTCTGCGAGTCAGAGCCTTCCCTCCGTAAGCACGTTTTCAGGCCATGTCAGACCTGATCTCCCATGTGAAGAACCACCTGCTCATTATGGCCCACACCTGCCTACAGTTGTTGGGCCACATGGCTGCATGTACGTATGTGGTCAGTCATGCCTGGCTCCATCTCTGGCCTCTGCAAGCGTGGCTTGCGTCGGTCTACATTCCCAACAGGCCTAAACCGAATAGTCAAGATGGCAGATCACATCTGGTCGTCCCTGGATTGGTGGTTGAATCACAAGTCGGTGTTGGAGGGAGTTTCCTTAGCGGCCATGGCCCCATTGCTGATCCAGGTCTCTGATGCTTTGGACCTGGGCTGGGGAGCCCACCTGGGCGAGCTCAGCACTGAGGGCCTCTGGTTGCGGGATGATCTGGCCTTCCATATTGATGTCAGGGAGCTCAGAGCGGTTCGCCTGGCTTGCCAGGCTTTCTTGCCCCACCTGAATAGTAAGGAAGTGCAAGCCCTGATGGACAATACCACAGCAATGTATTATATCAACAAGAAGGGCAGAGCCAGATCGTCGGCCCTTTGCCAAGAAGCTCTCCGCCTTTGGGACTTTTGTGTGCAGCATGCCATTCATCTGGTAGCCGTGCACCTATCTGGGACCAGAAACGTATTAGCAGATCACCTCAGCAGGATCTTCTCGTCTCACCACAAGTAGTCAGTATAATCTTTCAGAGGTGGGGGACATCCCGGGTGGACCTGTTCACATCCAAGCAGAACAGGAAATGCCATGTGTTCAGTTTGATTCAGAGGATGAACAGTGGCTCCCTGTCAGACGCGTTTCTCATCCTGTCGTTGGAGGCTCTGATGTATGCCTTCCCGCCAGTGCTGTTGATTCACAGGGTCCTTGTGAAGATCAAGCAGGATAGGGTGAAGGTTATCCTAATACACCCGAGTGGGCTCACTAGCACTGGTTTGGCACGCTGCTGATCCTTTCAGTAGCCACCCTGCTGCAGCTATCCTTCTGGCCAGATCTGCTGTCCCAGAACCACAGCAGCCTTCTGCATCTGAACCTGATGGGGCTACGCTTGACAGCATGGCTACTGCATGACTAAACACAAACCAACAGGAATGCTTGGCCTGGGTTCAGCCGGGCTTGTTGGGTAGTAGGAAACCGTGCACCAGAGCGGCTTACCTGGCCAAATGGAAAAGGTTCACGTGCTGGGCCTTGGAATGGCATATCCAGGCCTCACAGGCCTTGCTTCAGGAGATCCTGGATTATCTTCTGCACTTCAAAATTCAAGGTTTGTCCCTGTCATCGATCAGAGTCCACCTGGCCGCTATTTTTGGCTTTCCATCCTCTGTTCCAAGGCAGGTTGGTCTTCGCTCACAATATGACGACCTAGTTGAAAGGTCTGGAGCACCTCTACTCGCTCATCTGTGATCCCATCCCTCCCTGGGACCCGAATCTCGTGCTGTCGAGACTCATGGGCCCCCCCTTCCAGCCCCTGGCTTCCTGCTCTCTCCTGCTCCTTTCCTGGAAGGTTTTGTTCATGGTTGTGATAGCGTTTACCTTGCTTACTTCACAACCACCTTGTACGGTATTCTTTGAGGATAAGGTCCAGCTGGGAATGCACCTGACATTTCTGCCCAGGGTCGTTTCCCAGTTTCATACTGGCCAGGACATATACTTACCTGTCTTCTTTCCAAAGCCTCATATGTCAGATAAAGAATGCAGGCTGCATGTTCTGGATGTCAGGAAGGTGCTGGCCTTTTACATAGACAGAACAAAGCTGTTTCGTAAGTCGACGCAGCTGTTCGTTACAGTGGCAGACAGAATGAAGGGTCACCTCGTGTCTGCTCAAAGAATTTTGTCCTGGATCACTGCCTGCATCTGCTATTGCTATGAGCTGGCAAATGTGCCTCCACCAGCAATCCTGACAGCGCACTTGACCAGGGCATAGGCGTCATCAACGGCCTTCCTGGCACAGGTTCCAATCCAAGAGATCTGTAGAGCCGCTACCTGGTCGTCTATCCACATGTTCGCATCTCATTATGCACTTACTCAGCAAGCTTGAGACGATGCTGGTTTTGGCAGAGCAGTGCTGCAAGCTGCACGACTGTGAACTCCGAGCCCACCTCTATGGACACTACGTCTGAGTCACCTAGAATGGAATCGACGTGAGCAAACACTTGAAGAAAAAACGGTTACCCATCTTTTTGTCACTGTTCTTCGAGATGTGTTGCTCATGTCCATTCCATTACCTGTCCGCCTGCCCCTCTGTTGGAGTTGCCGGCAAGAAGGAACTGAGAGGGCCAGCCTGATATACTGGTGCATGAGCACGGCACTCAAGGGGGCACAACAGCCAACCCTACAGATACCACTAAGACAAAAATCTGTGACCACACACGTGGGTGCGCGTGCACCCAGAATAGAGTCGACATGGTGGGTAGCTGGGTTTTTTGGCAGTTCCTTCTAACCCTATGATTCTCTGTTTTCATTGTTGACTGATGTTGCCTAAAAAATGTGGTGTAGAAGTAAATCCTGAGAAGATTTGGTGCAGTGGGTAGGGTGGCTTTGTTTTTTAAAATAATTGTTGGATTTTAAGTAACTTTTTAATTGGTTGTTTACATTATAACTGAAAGTTTTTTGTGCTGTCCACAGAAGCCTGACATAAGGAGCTAGGCTCATGAAGTGTGATTGGCGGGTAGAGTAGGGCACATGGAATGTGGAGGGAGCTAGCTGCACACATACCTGATTGATGGAGGATGGGCAGATGTCCATAAAACCTTCTCTCAGGAGTCACACCTTTCTGTCCGATTTTATCTTTCAGCAGAGGAGGGTTCACGTGCAGCTGCTGACACACAAAGACATCTCACCCACGGAAGCCAGCCTCTTATTGCTGGCTTTAACCTCCCTTTTATATACAACTCTTTTACCAAACTATCCTCTTGCAGCACAACCAACTTCTACATCAGATATTTAAAACTCCTAGCATTGGGGTGAAAAATAATCTGGTAAATGGTTGTAGTGGCAAGACAAAGGGAGAGAAGAGTTAAGGTTGGGATGCTTGTCTGTGATATTCGGTAATTGTGGTAGTGGTAAGCTGTGTGTGCTTGAGAATAGAGGCCTTCTGTCTGTGTGAGCTGTGATTTGTGTGAGCTGTGCGTGTGTGTGTGAGAGAGAGAAAGGAATTGGTATTGGTTTGTGTTGCTGTCAGTGTAATTTAATTTTTTTAGTGGGTGGGCCTGATCCTGAAATATTTTGCCTATGTGGACTTCTGCTTCTGCACAAACACACAGGCATTGAAGATCTACCCCCATCCAAACAAATATTGTTTCTGAGCTGTAAAACCCTTTGTTTTTCAGATATGGTGGTCCACTAAATCTGCTGTGCTAATCCATAAAGTACTGTATGTTATTGAAAATAAGCCAGTACTTCCTACAGTCTGGATTAGTATTTATGTTTGGAATTACTTCCCCCCCCTCATTGTTAACAATGGTGCATTCTACTCTCCTCTGGCAGCCTTATTTTCATAATGTAGAATTTTTCAGTTGTGTTTGTGAATCAAACTGATCATTTAACATGTTCAGTTACTATTATTTCTTTTTATATTATCTGATGAATTCAAGCAAGAGGGAGGAAAGTTGACTTAAATTAAGGGCCAGATCCTACATTTATTGTGCACTTGAAATTCCTGCTACTTTGGGAGTTGTAGGTTCTTAGAAATGTAGGATCAGATCTAAATGTAACTGTTTTTGTTGAGCTTGGAAATGAAGTCCCAGTTCTGTGGTCCTCGCTTATGCACATTTTATTCAGATGTGAGTTTTGCATGATTGATGGATTGGACCCAGCATTTTTAAGATTGGTATTAATATAAATAATTATTAATTGCATGTTGAACTTTTTTTTTTCCTGTTAATTCTGGCTACAGATTTTTTTTTGTGCGTAGTAACATTAAATGGCAAGAGCTGTATTCTGCCTTAGGGTTTTCAGAGGGAGCTGCATGTTACCATGGGCAAAATTTGAACCTAAAATGTACAGTGTTGGTATTACATTTATTTCTCTTTGCTCTCAGAAGGAAAAATAAATGCTATTAATATTAATTTTTCTTTCAATAAACTTTTTGTTGAAATTTTGGGACAGCTTTTGAGGTCTGTGTTATCATGCCAGGGAGTCTCTCACCTCCTCCAAAAATCAGAAATGGAGTAATCTCTAGAGGATTCCAGCATATGATAATTTTCATTGGTGAAATAGGAGCAAATTGGCTTTTAAAGGCAGGGTAAATTTCTAGTTTTCCAAACCTTTGATTCCAAAATTCTAAATCCAGAAGCTTTCCTAATATTCATCTGTTTTAAATATACATTCTCTCTATGGAAATGTTTACTGTTTAGAAAAAATACACTTCTGCAGTTACTGGCCATACTGGGTGAGACCAAAGGTCGGTCTAGCCCAGTATCCTGTCTTCCGACAATGACCAATGCCAGGTGCCGCAGAGGGAATGAATAGAACAGATAGTCATCAAGTGATCCATCCCATCGCTTCCCAGCTTCTGTCAAACAGAGGCTAGGGACAACATCCATGTCCATCCTGGCTAATAGCATGTATTGCATCCATGTATTACAACAGTAATAAAAAAAACTGATGTTTAACTTTAAAAAGAAACCAATTCAATTGAAATTTCATATGCCACATCTCAGCCCAGCATAGAATATTTTTGGGAGGTTTGGAAAACATTAGAAAAGAAGTTTTCTATGACGCATTAAAAAAAAAAAGCAATATTTCTGTCATTGGTTGTTTGGCTTGTTATAACTCTAAAATGGCTTCTCTTACAGACCCCCAAATGTTTAGAGGTGGGTGGAGTTGTTTTGTTTTATATTTTAGTACCCCTCAAAAAAACAAAACAGCTTTTGATATGATATACCCGTGCCCCACAGTGCATTAAGGGGGGAAGAGGTTAATTAGGAGCTCATTAGAGTAATGATTAAGAAGATGGGGGAGAGCCACTGATGAGAAAAATTAAGAGAAAGTGCTTGCCCAGCCATGGGCTCAGGATGTGAGGCAGAACAGGGAAACTGCTACTTAAGAGACTTAGTAAGGTAAGGACAGTTTTTTTTTATTCCCCTGCTTAAAACAAGTTTTAAACTATTCATTGCTTGGTGTTACATAATTTTTGCACCAGGTTGGAAAAAGCACTCGTCTTGAGTTCCTGTATATTAGGCAAGGTAAATCAACGAACACTCATTGCCCCCAAAACAACAACAAAATAAAAAGAAAAACAAAACATTTGTCCGTAGTTGTGTGTACTGTGAAGTAGCAGGATGCATTATTTTAGTTGGTGTCTTTCATTCCTGTTTCTTGTGACCACAGCTGTACAGAACTATGTAAAGAGCTATGTCTAAAGTTATTTATATTTATTAGTATTAAGAAAATAAATGTCTTGCTAACTTGATGTGTGTGGCGGGGTGAGGGGGTACATGTAGGGCAGGATTAGGGATAGGGAACTGAATGGGATGGAGTTATGACACCCAGTCTTGGGTGGGGAAAATAAAAGTGCCTCGTATTTAGCAGTCAAATTAGAGCAGCATTTCTCCTTTTGGACAAAGAGAAAAACAAAGGAATTCCCTTTTCAGTAGTGTAGCAAAACAAACCAACACAAAAATGCCTGGCTCCTTAGCTTCAGGGTAATTAGTTCCAAGTTCTTTCTGGTCCACATGAGAAAGTGCAGCTCCTTCTTACCAAATGCTATGTTCTCCAATATAAATCCCATTATTATTATGGCTGCCTCTTAATGATCCACAGCTAAAGCCCCTTCCCTCCAGGTTTGGCAGCTCATGCAGTCTCTTCATGGGGTGGAACACGATCTCTTCTTTCTCTCCAGTGAAGAATTTTAATCCCTCCACTATTTAACTGGATTCAGGGTAAATACTCTGTCAAAGGGCTCTGCCTTTAATTTTAAGAAATATTTAGAAACTCTTTTAGCTATAGTCAAATAAAAAAAATGCTCGTAAACAGCACCTATGTTGGTAAATGTATAGAAAATAATACTCTAAAAGCTATTATTATTTAAGAAAAGGTTGATTTATTTTTTAATGAGCTATTGATCTCTAGCATATTCAAAATTTCTAGACGGTGCCCATATGTGTATTAAGTTATCTTGCTCTTTGGTTAGTAAAAGTGAGTCATATTCCTCTAACATGCCCATTTTTCTGGTTTTTATATTTCTTAATATTTAATGATAAATATTGTTTGTTTTGAAATTATCCAAATTAATATTTCAATTTGTCCTCCTAATAGTACAATAAAGCATTACAGTGATTTTCAAATTTCTTATTTGGATTGTTCAGTTATACAATTCTGATTTGTGTTATTCGCCTTTCTCAATGGCTATTCTCCTCCAGTAATACTCACCCAACTAGTCTTTCTCGGTTGTGATCTGTTTTTCAGTTGATACCTACTCACCCTTCTGGTGTGAACCTGTGTTTCCTGATACTCAAGAGGGAAGCAGAGTTACCTCTTTAATAGATAGGAGGAAATACTCTGACACTTCAGCTTGTGTCTCCAGTAACAAGTGGTTGAGAACCACGGAGGGTTCCTGAGCCGTGTAAAACATTGCTTTGTACATTTTATGGACTTTGCTGATATTATGAAGACAGCTTGCTTATATCAAGTATGTAAGAAAGATATCTTTGTACCAAGGCCCCTCTTACAGAATTGTTTGATTGCCTGTGTGTGTTTCCAGGAGTCCACTCTTCAGTTTTCAGATATCTTAGTTTTTACAGGTTTGTTTATACCTCTTCTAGAATGGCTCCTTGTAAGTTCACGTTTTTGTATAATAGTCCTGGATGTTTTTGTCTAGATGGTCCCTGGTAAGGAATTGTTGGTGCATGGGTGAAAAATTGTGGTTGATTTTGTAGCTAAAATGAGCTAATATTTTAAATTAACTGATCTATTCCTTTACAACCTTAAATATATAAAATGTTTGTTTTGGAATGTCATTACTTGAAGAAAAATAAAAATATTGATAAGAAAAGTTGTTGTAGAATATCATACAGTAGAACCCAGCTAGTTTGTATTAATGTTGAGGAAACCCATTGGGATTTACTGAATGTGGCATGCAAGCCAGTAAAGGTGAAAATTACCTCACTTACAGAAAGCCCAAATAATCTGGTGAAGTGCATGGGAACTAGGGAGCTGAAATTCACTCATCCCTAAACCAGGCTCCATGGCATGGGATGGCATGGGATTTGCTCCATTCTATGACTGGAATAGTGTCCGCAATCCTTCCATGCTATTTATGTGGGATATTAAGGCAGTGGATTAGTGTAAGTTTAGAACCCATTGCTTCCTTGCTGACCCACCCTGTCTGCACATTGGCTGATGAGACCATCTGTGCCAATGGGTGAGTGGTGTTGGGGCCATCAGCATGTGGGTCCACTGCTGTAGCCCGACTGTAGGATTTCGGTGAGGTAGAGTGCCTTGTGTGCGATCTCTGCGCCAGGCTGAACTTCAATCCAATGAAAATAATAAAATGTATAATTTTAAAAGTACTCTGCTCATACTCTATTAGTAAATGCTGTATATTTTATAAAAACAATGGAGCCTATAAATGAGACCTCGAGAACATTCTTTTTTGAATCTCTGCTGCCAAAGTTGGAAGTGCCATTTTTTGAAATGTGTAAATAACATGTGTAGATAAGTGTTGTTGGTACTGGATTATCTGGCCCTGGTGTTTCCTGAACTTCATAGTGGGCTAAAGAATGCATGTTACCCGTATTCCCACATTGAATTTAGTTCTGGATTTACTGTAGAAAACAAAAATGTGCTGTGGTATAAATGCTGCTTTGACCTGTGTACTGTAGGTGCAAAGACACTTTTGTTAAAATGGCTCTTGTAACATTATTTATATTAGTTCATCATCAGTGTATTTGGATAACCTCATTTACTGAGCAGCACATTTAGACTTACCCCTTTAACATGTATAAACATATAATGAAATGCAGATTTTCCTGCCAGATAGGTTTCTTCTCCACTTGTTTCTCTGGGAGAGTGCACTACTGATCAGATGGTTCCTTTCCATGATTTGAACAGCTGGTTTACTGCCAGTTAGTCTGTAATGGTAAAGTCCTGTTTCCACTGATTGCAATGGCAGTACTCCCATTCACTCCAATAGGGACAGAGTTTGAACCCAAAGGTGTATCTACATTGCAAAGTGTGTGTGTGTGTGTGTGTGTGTGTGTGTGTGTTCTGAACTTGAGTTAGCAAACTCTGGTTAAAATAGCGAAACAGTTTAGATGCTGGAGTTGAAGCCTATAGGGAACCCTGGAGTTGAACTCGAGCTGCTAACTCAAGTTAAAACCTGAGTTGCCTTGTGTTTGCTGTTGTTTTAACCCAGGTTAGCTAACTTGAATTAAAAACTTACCTCTTGTTTTTTCAGTATAGACATACCTTAAGACCTTTGCTGCAACCAAAATATGAATAATGGTGAATTCTCTGAGCGTTGTCAGTGATGTCCGCCTAACATCAGGTTGACCATCTTTGTATAAAAGTGACTCTGCTAAAGGTTAATCTGAGATGAACTGGAGAGGGTGGCAGTTTTAGTGTAGCATTTGATAGCTAGAGAAAGATTTTTTTTTTTTGTCTGTGTATATGTATTGTCTGAAAACAGCAGTTAAGTCTGGTTCGTATTTATTTAGACAGTCTTCTGGGCTCAGGCTCCTAATGTCTGGGAATTTTATCAGTAATTATGACAAGGACTCTTTACTGGACTACTGTTGGTTTAGGTTTTTGAAGTTTATACCTGAGGGAATTCTGTGCCACTGAGCAATGCAGAATCTGTGCAGAAATTAATGTTCTGCACAGAATTTCCTTTCCCCCCCAGATAAATGGGCTTCAGAGCTACTGGCTGCCACTGGGGGCTGCTGGACCTGGCAGACCTCAGCTCTCAAACAGAAAACACCACTGAGGAGAGGAAAGGAGGGAGCTGGAGGGTTCTGCGCAGCTGCAGTTCCCGGTAGGGTGACCAGATGTCCTGATTTTATAAGGACAGTCACGATTTTTGGGTCTTTATATAGGCTCCTATTATCCCCCGGACCCCTGTCCTGATTTTTCACATTTGCTATCTGGTCACCCTAGTTCCCGGCACGCCCTGAAAGGAGGAGACTGTGTGTAGGAAACTTCACACAAGTCAGGGACCCAGCATCAAGCTGTTTCTCCCTCTGGATCCCTGGGCTCTGGGAATGTAGGGGTGTGGGTTTCTGAGTTGGCAGATGCCCCATGGCTGGATTCTGGGGGTGGGGGGAGGAGGTGTGAGTGTCAGGGCTGGGGGTGGGGGGGACAACTGGGCTCTGGCAGGGAGGGGATGTGGTTGTCTGGGCTGGGGGGTGCCCTATGACTGGAGGCAGAGGGTGTTGGTCTCGTCCCCTGGCTTGGCTCTGTGGGGGAGAGGGCAAAGAAACCGGAACTGGGTTGTTATAGGGGTTTCTTTAACTCTCTACTCCCGGGGAAATATTTTTTGTACCTGTATTGTTACAGACATAGTTGCTGATAGTTATTTTGAAATCAATTACCAAAATAATTGAAACTGGTGTGATTATATAGTGTTATTTTGACAAATAAAATATGCAAAATTTTGCTGAATTTTTAAATTTTTGGCACAGAATTTCCCCAGAAGTAGAAGTTGCATCTCTTTCTACAATGAGTTGGCCCTTATTAAAGTAGTATAATGGCCCTATAATATTAATTTGATAATATGTAAATTTATCCCCATTTACTGTTTACCAGTGCCAGCTAATGGTTCTGGTTCTGTTGCCTAGCACACAGTGGACATTAATAATACTAATCTAGGTTGTATTAGGTTTGCAATGCAAAACCCCTACTGTGTGGCTAAGAGTGATATCTGTAACTATATAATAATAGTAGGTTGGCATATGCTGCATCTACATCTGTGTAGTTTCCAGTTAATCTGTAATAAAATAGCTTTTGAATTAATTAAATTTGGTAGAATGTTTAAATAATTAAAACATGCAGGGAAAATTGTTAACGCAACATTAGAATCTGTGTATTTAAAATATTATAGAATACTGATGTCAAATTTCATCATGACCCAGTAATACAGTTACTGATTTGGAACAGAAACATGCTATAATGAACTTCACTACCCGTGCCTGCCAAGATGCAATGATTATGGCATATGCTTATTTTCACAGTAATGTGTGTAACTTTCACAGATAAATATACAAAGGTAGGCAGGCATGTGTGCGCAGACACACAAGTGGCAGGTAAATAGGGAGTACAGCAGATGGACTTGACAAGTTACTGGAAAATTCTGTGTGAATATAATTACTAATACATACTTTAATGTCTAATACTGTATCTTTTGTATTGGGGAATAAACAAAATAAGAGTAAAGGATACTGTATAGGTTTCATTGTGTTCAGTGTACAAAAAGTAATTAAAAACTGCCTAAGAAATACTATAATATCTCTCGATGCCACTGAATCTGGGAGAAATCAGCAGTGATTGCAAGGAGGAAATATTACGGTTGATTTTTTTAGTCACCTATACTGATATTAGGTTTGCCATCATGGAAAAGGATATTCTCTTAACTAACAGGTGACTTTACTCAAGAGGTTTTTTCTCGCAGTGAGACCTTAAATAGTATAGTATGGGCCTTAAAGATGATCATGGACAAAGAACAGCTGATTGAAGCTGAACCTGAGGCAGATGGAGTCTATGCTGGTGGGCAGATAAAAACATTTTGAAGAGTTTGCAGCCATGGTGCAGTTTTCTATGGTTTAACGTCTACACCCACAACTGAACAATTCAGTCCATTGCTTAGGAATGAATAGAATAGAATAGAATCAAATATTGGTGGTGGAACTTTGTTCCAAGTGATAACTTGTTCCAGGTATGTTCCTACCTCCCACTTCTGGGAAAAAATTTTTTTGGAAAGCCTTATATTCTAAATCAGGGGTAGGCAACCTATGGCACGTGTGCCGAAGGCGGCACGCAAGCTGATTTTCAGTGGCACTCACACTGCCCAGGTCCTGGCCACAGGTCTGGGGGGCTCTGCATTTTAATTTAATTTTAAATGGAGCTTCTTAAACATTCTAGAAACCTTATTTACTTTACATACAACAATAGTTTAGTTATATATTATAAACTTATAGAAAGAGCTCTTCTAAAAACATTCAAATGTATTATTGGCACGCGAATCCTTAAATTAGAGTGAATAAATGAAGACTCGGCACACCACTTCGGAAGGGTTGCTGACCCCTTTTCTAAATGTATAAACTACCTTAAAAGCTTGCCTACACTATTGGACAGAGGAAAAATGTTTGCATAGATAGTAGCACTTGCCATCAACTGATCTTGGAATTAAAAAAAAAAAATTGATTGAGGTTATATAGTCCAGATACATTGCTGAGAGAATTGTTTCAGAACCAGGAGACATTTGTTATCCATTTCATGTTATTTTCTTGTGTCTTGCAGTAGAGTAACATGCTTAAATCTCAGCTTGAATGATTTAGGAAGTGGAAGGACAAGAATAAGAATGGGTGCCATAGAAAATTTATGACGAAAGAGGGGTCATGTTGGTTTGAAGGAGTCAGTAGTTTTGTGAATATAGGAGGAATTACTCCCATTTTGGTCTGTGCATGTGGGTGACAGCGATTCAGAATTTTTAGTGGAACCTAAAAAAATCATCATTGATGCTTAGGTAATCTTACACAGGTTGGGTTACCAAGATATAAAGTAGAGATGGTAATAGTCTCTCTAAAATTACCAGAATAAACAAATATAGGAATTAAGATTTGTCTTCAAATGTTTATAGTATTGAATGATGTTTTACTATTCTGCCTCTGATTCATTTTGTATTGGATTTGTTTTTCTATAAAATATTGTCTTTCACTTGTTATCAAACTGTAAATGAAGTTTAAAACTAAAAATGTAGAATAGGAAAGAGTGATTAATTTTTTACAGAGCATAGTGTAGTATCATATTTTTAACTCTTACTGGGTTTTTATTTTGAGGAAGGGAGTTGAAGGAAAAAATCCTCTTCTAGAATAAAAAAGGGAGGTTAATTATTAATGGAATACAGTCTTTTGATGGCAAGTGCTAACGAACCAGCTCAAACAGCTGGGTAAGTGCCCTATAGGAAATGAGTTGATCTCTCTCCAATTCTTAGTGGAAATAGGTGTTCACATTATAGAAAGCTTTACAGCTACCATTAAATTACCCTATTCCACTGAGCACTAAATTACTGCTTTGCGCCCTCTAACCCCAATGTAGACAGTAGTAGTCTTGTATCAAAGAAAAAGGCACTGCAGCTCCCAGTACTGAAAACATTTTGTGAAGAGACAATCTAGATTTTCAGTGCTGTCAGTTCAGTTTTCACAACCATACAGATAGTTGGTTGGTTCTTATTTGTATAAACTTGATACAGGAATTTCATAAGTCTGTAGTATGGATAAAATAAATGCTGCATTTTTAATGCAAGAAAAAAAATCCTGGCAAAGGTCAAAGCCCAATACAATTTTAGCACTCTTAAAAGAGGTATATATATCTTTATAACTTGATCATAGCTTCAAGGACTAATTAATGCATCAGATATGTAAATTAGAATGTGACTTACAGTTTGCCTTTTGGCTCCAGTCTTGAGTGGAATGCAACTACAAAATTACTGTGATGTGTTGTGGTGATCTGAAATGATTGTCAAACAGGTGCACTCAGTCAATTCACTTAATATATAAAGACAGTCACTGTGAAGTGACAGACATAGTGAAAGTGCTACCAATTTGAGACCTACTTGAGCCTTGTCTTGATAGGCATTTGTGCTCTAACAACTGTCATATCCTAGATCAACAGGCAGTTGTACTTTTTGCTGTTGTGGTTTCTAGATATCAAACTTGCTTGACATTCCTCCCCTCCAGCTTTTATATTTTTGGCCATCTAGGGTACTGGTTTGAACGTTAGCACCTTCCTCCCTGTTATACATGTTCCATTCCAGCTGCCAGTCCCTCTGAAACATCTTAATTGAGATATTTACTATCAAATTACAACACAAGTACTATTTGTACTTTGTACATATTTTGTTCTCAGGCAAAGTTGGCATCTGATCCATCCATCCATTGCAGGATTAGCCACTTCTACATGAAAAAGGTGGTACGAGTATATATCTAACAAGAGTTGAAACAGGATACTCTTGGGGGAATTCAGCGCCACTACAGATACGCAGAATTCATGTCTCAGATTTTTTTTCCACAGAAAATAAATTTCTGCTCAAGAAGTACTTCAGTTCTGCCTTTTGCCCACCAGAGGCTGCTGTCAGCATGAACACAACTGGCTGTTCTGGAGCCATAGCAGTCTCTGGTGGGTAAAATGGAGAACTGCAGCACTTCTGTGGCATAATGTATTTTCTGGGTGTGTGGGGGGGAATTCTGTGCGTGCCCAGTGGCTCAGAATTCCCACTGGAATAGAAGTTCATCACAGCACCCAGCCCACGGAGCCAAGTTAGGACAGAGTGGGGCACACAGGGCTGCTGGGGAGGGGTCACAGACTGGGGTTCTGAATGGCTAGTGGGGGGGACAGACTGGGGTGCAGGCTCAGGAGCTAGTGGGGTGACAGTGTTGAGCTTGGGGATGGGGAGAGGGACTGCAGGGACACACAGGGATGAGGGAGGGGGCTGCAGAGACCCATGGGAGGTGCGGGGACGGGGCAGATGTGCCTGACTGAATGGGAGAGGCTTGGGGTCAGCCAGGGTCTGCATGGGGGAAGCTTCTCAACTCCCTAACAATTCTGCTGCTTGTCCCCCAAAAAACCTGTTCCATACTTCTCCCACCCACATCCAACAATCCTCCAGGTTCACTCCAGGCTCCTTCCCTCTCCCTCAGCTCCTACTTTATCCTTGACTTCCCTAAGTCTTTGCACCGCTTCTGACAGGTTCAGGAAATACAGTTCTGTATTGTAATTTAAGTGAATTATTCAAAGTTCTGTACAGTAACTTCTCACTTAAAGTCGTCCCAGTTAACATCATTTCATTGTTACATTGCTGATCAATTAGAGAACATGCTCATTTAAAGTTGTGCAATACTCCCTTATAACATTGTTTGGCAGCTGCCTGCTTTGTCTGCTGCTTGCAGGAAGAGCAGCCTGTTGCAGCTAGCTGGTGGGGACTTGGAACCAGGGTGGACCGGCAGCCCCCCTGTCAGCTCCCCATTCCCCTAAGTTCCCTATATGGCAGCTGCCCAACAGTTCAGCTGTTCCTTCCCTCACTGCTGTGCCGCTCCTGCCCTCTGTCTTGAAGCTGCTCCCCAGAGCCTCCTGCTTCCTCTGTAGGGGGTGAGGAGTGGGGGGCACTAAAGTCAAGGTATCCCCCTCCCCCCTGCTCCTGCACTCCTCTTACCCCATCTTCCATAGAGCAGGGGGGGACACAGAACAGGGCTCAGGACAGAGGGAGGTAGAGTGGGGTCAGATAATGGAGCAGGTAATCAAAGAAATCATCTGCAAACACTTGGAAGGTGGTAAGGTGATAGGGAATAGCCAGCATGGATTTGTAAAGAACAAATCATGTCAAACTAATCTGATAGCGTTCTTTGATAGGATAACGAGCCTTGTGGATAAGGGAGAAGCGGTGGATGTGATATACCTAGACTTTAGTAAGGCATTTGATACAGTTTCGCATGATATTCTTATAGATAAGCTAGGAAAGTACAATTTAGATGGGGCTACTATAAGGTGGGTGCATAACTGGCTGGATAACCGTATTCAGAGAGTAGTTGTTAATGGCTCCCAATCCTGCTGGAAAGGTATAACAAGTGGGGTTCCGCAGGGGTCTGTTTTGGGACCGGTTCTGTTCAATATCTTCATCAACGATTTAGATGTTGGCATAGAAAGTACGCTTATTAAGTTTGCGGACGATACCAAACTGGGAGGGATTGCAACTGCTCTGGAGGACAGGGTCAAAATTCAAAATGATCTGGACAAATTGGAGAAATGGTCTGAGGTAAACAGGATGAAGTTCAATAAAGATAAATGCAAAGTGCTCCACTTAGGAAGGAACAATCAGTTTCACACATACAGAATGGGAAGAGACTGTCTGGGAAGGAGTATGGCAGAAAGAGATCTAGGGGTCATAGTGGACCACAAGCTTAATATGAGTGAACAGTGTGATACTGTTGCAAAAAAAGCAAACATGATTCTGGGATGCATTAACAGGTGTGTTGTAAACAAGACACGAGAAGTCATTCTTCCGCTTTACTCTGCGCTGGTTAGGCCTCAACTGGAGTATTGTGTCCAGTTCTGGGCACCGCATTTCAAGAAAGATGTGGAGAAATTGGAGAGGGTCCAGAGAAGAGCAACAAGAATGATTAAAGGTCTTGAGAACATGACCTATGAAGGAAGGCTGAAGGAATTGGGTTTGTTTAGTTTGGAAAAGAGAAGACTGAGAGGGGACCTGATAGCAGTTTTCAGGTATCTAAAAGGGTGTCATCAGGAGGAGGGAGAAAACTTGTTCACCTTGGCCTCCAATGGTAGAACAAGAAGCAATGGACTTAAACTGCAGCAAGGGAGATTTAGGTTGGACATTAGGAAAAAGTTCCTAACTGTCAGGGTAGTTAAACACTGGAATCGATTGCCTAGGGAAGTTGTGGAATCTCCATCGCTGGAGATATTTAAGAGTAGGTTAGATAAATGTCTATCAGGGATGGTCTAGACAGTATTTGGTCCTGCCATGAGGGCAGGGGACTGGACTCGATGATCTCTCGAGGTCCCTTCCAGTCCTAGAGTCTATGAGTCTATGAGCATACTTAAAGGAGCAATGCGGATCTCTCTCTCTCTCACATGCAGTGTGTGTCTCTGCCATGCTGTCTCCCCTCCCTTCATTCGTGCTGCCTGGTAGAATGTGAGGCTACATTAACAATGAGTAAACCCTTTTGGGGAAATTGTGGGGGTTAGGTTCCCAGAGAATGCCTTACTGCTAAATGATGAACTAGCAATTGGCTGGGAAATTGGATTAGCTCAACATCGTTTCACTTAAAGTGGCATTTTTCAGGAACATAACTACAACCTTAACCGAGGAGTTACTGTATTAATATGCCTAGTAAGGAATCTATTTGTCAAAAAAAATTACCATAATCTTTTTTGGGGGAAGGGGGTGGTCTGTATTGTTACAGATATATTGCTGACAGATATTTTTAAATAAATTACCAAAATAATTGAAACTGTCATGATTATATTGTGTTATTTTAACAAATAAAATTTGCAGAATTTGGCAGAATTTTAAAATATTGTGCACAGAATTTTTAATTTTTTGGTGCAGAGTTCCCCCAGGAGTAACATTAACTCAAGACCAATACCCAGGTTGACACTGTGTCAAGTTTAAAAGTCAAGCATCAGAGCTTTAAAGAAAATTTCAGTATTGAAGCTTCAGGTGCAGAGACTTGATTTTGTAGAGTCAAAGATTAATCGAAACAGAACATAAATCAAAATTATCTTGGAGGCTTTAAAGAAGCATCTTGTCATCAAGTAACCACATTTTACTGGCTCGAAGAAGCTTTTAGCAGAAGTTCGGAAGACTGATAAAAGCATACAGCACTGATAAGAAAAAAATAAGTTTAATTGCAGAATAGCTGGAGCAGGAACCTCTACATTCTGGAATGCAGCTTTTGCAAGGAACTCCTATGCTAATTTCAGTCAGGGGTCCATTTAGAAGGTTATATTAAGGATGAGGCACTGACAGTTGGAATGGCTTCTGAGATGTAGGGCAAGGAGTGATATGTGCTGAGTTAATGGTGCTTCAGAGGGCCAAAAACCCAAAGGCAGAGATTATTCATGGCCTGTCTTGCATTCAAGGTGCAATATACTTGATAGGAGAAACTTGTGAGATCTTCAGAGAAGTAAAATTGCAAGTCAGTAATTTTCCTTTATGATCACTAATCTAGGAAAATCATATTGTTCTACAGCTCAGGAAGACCCAAAGCCTGATCTGGAGAAATATAATTTGATTATTGCCTTCCATACAAACTGTTTATCTGTATTTAAAATACCTGGCTGAATCAACAGGCGTGAGCCTAAAAATTAACATCTGCTCTCAGCTTAAACTCAATATCTTCTTCAAGTAGTGTCTCTCTGAGTGCTCCACTGTAGGGGTGTCTGCGTCCCTGTGCTGCTGGTCGGAGAACTTTGGTAGCAGCCGCCATTCAGCCTGCACGAGGCAAACCAATGCTGTGGGTGAGGAAACCTTCCACAGTTCCTTCTCAACAGGAGTTTTCCCAGTGGGTGGCAGAGGCACTGCAGATACCATTACCAAAGACCGAGTCACACCACAAACTAGTGGACATTTTACATTCTTCTATCTCGTCCAGAGTAGCCCTCCCTGTTAATGAGGCACTCTTGGACCCTACCAAACTCATATGGCAGACCCCTGTGTCAGTAAGAGGGCCAACAAAAATTATTATGTGCTTGTGAAAGACATGGAATTTTTCTTCTCCGACCCACCTCCCAACTTGAAGACAGTACACATAGTTAACTCAAAAGGCTGCCAGCACCATTTCAAATCCACTCCCTATGACAAGGACTGGAAGTGCCTGGACCTTTTTGGCAGGAAAACATACTCTTCAGCCACTCTTCAGTTCTGCATTGCGAACTATCAAGCCTTAATGCCGAAATATGATTACCAGAGCTATTCAAAACTCAATTCCTTTATTGAGTGGCTCCCAGATTTGCACAAGGAACAATTCAAGGCCATGGTCAACAAAGGCCTACTGGTGGCAAGTACATCTCTCCAGTCTGCACTCTGACAGAGCGGCACATTCATCTCTGATACCATCATGATGAGATGAGCCCTTGGCTGCACCTCTTAAGCTTCCCAAAAGAGGTTCAAACAACTGTGGAGGGATCTGCCTTTTCACGGGACAAAACTATTTGCTGAAAGGACTGAATTGTCCCTCCACACCTTAAAAGATTCCAGGGCTACTCTTTGATCCCTCGGGATCTACACACCTGGGTATAAGAGAAAGTACAGCCATCAGCTGTCATTCAAATCCCATTTGTCGCGATATCCATTTCAAAGGTCATATGAACCTCGGAGGAAGAAGTCCAGGTTCCCCAGACAGAAACCCTCGGGATCTCAATCTACTTCCTCTCAACCTTCCTCCTCAAAGCGACAGTTTTGACAGGTTGGTTGAGGTGCCCATAGACCACTCTCCTCAACACCGACTGATGCTGGAAAACCTCACCCATCTCTTTGGATGCCATCTCACCCCATTCTGCAGCCTCTGGGAATGGATAACCTCCAACAAATAGGTGCTGGAGATTATCTGAGAGGGTACTCCACGACTTTTGCCTCCCTCCTTCCCAATAAACATCCCCGACCCTCTTCAGGGACCCTTCTCCTAAGAGCCTGCCACGACAGGAGGTAAGCCATCTCTTCAACATAGGAGCCTGAGAGCCAGTGCCCAAACATCTAAGTGGTAAAGGCTTCTACTCATTCCTGATACTGAAGAAAAAGGGAGTATGGTGACCCATTCTAGACCTCAGAGTGCACAACAAATTTGTCAAGGCTCAGAAATTCAAGATGATCACATTAGCAACAATTATTCCAAGATTAGAAAAAGGAGACTGGTTCTCAGCCCTTGACCCTTCCACATTTCTATCATACCAAGTCACAGACGAGACCTCAGGTTTACACTAGGCCAAGACCACTGCCAGTACAGAATACTCCCTTTTGGCCTCTCACTGGCCCCCCAGAGTATTCTCCAATGTCTTTTCCATAGTGGCAGCCCACTTATACTCTCAGGGAATTATGATTATCCTTACCTGGACGATTGTCTTTTCAGGGCACAGTCCCTTCACCAAAGCCCTATGAATCAGCCATTTATTTCAGAATCTGGGCTTTCAAATTAATGCACAAAAATTGACATTAACTCTGGTACAGAGGTTAACATTTATAGAACCTGACCTCAACTCTGTCCATGTGAGGGGGCTCCTCCCACATCACTGATTCCTCAGCCTCTTCATGCTTCTAGAGAGAGGCCCCAATTTTTGGCCAGACACTGCCTCCAGCTTCTGTTAACATTAGTTATAGCTCATGCCACACTGCACATGAGTTGCCTCCAAGGGTGGTTTGGTTTGATTTACAGACTGAACAGAGACAACATAAACAAACTGCTGTCGGTGCTCACCAAGATCAAACAATCCTTAAATTGGTGGAAAGACCCAGTAAACATCTGCAGAGGAATTACATTTGTTCAGCCTTCTCTTTCGCTACCCCTGACCACTGATGCATCCCTCATAGGATGGGGCACGCACATCTCAATGATCTCACAGTGCAGGGCAAATGGTTTCCATCCAAGACATGCTGTCACATCAACCTGCTTGAACTCAGAACAGTCAGAAGTGTGTGTGCTCACTTCCTCCTGCTGATCAGAGGCAGGCACACAAAAATCATTATGGACAACATAGCCTGCATATATTACATAAACCCACAAGAAGGTGCGAGATCACCCTCCCTGTGCATGAAAGCACTAAAGCTATGGAACTGCTGCATTTCCCACAATGTCACAATATCAACAGTCTACCTACCGGGTGTGTACAACACAACAGTGGAGAGTCTCAGCCGCAAATTCCCACATGATCATGAATGAGTGATGTATGTCGTGGAGTATCACTGAATCGTCTGACAATGGAGAACACCTGCAATATACCTGTTTGCCATTTACCAGAACAAGAAACGTCCATAGTACTGCTCCAGAGCAGGGATTGGATTACACTCCCTGGGGGATGCTCTCCTCCTCTAATGGGACAAGGGCTGCCTTTACACCTTTCCCCCCATTCCACTGGAAGTAAAAAGAGAAAAAGCGAATATCATATTGATTGCTTCCACCTGGTCCAGACACACGTGGTATCCGTACCTATCACAATTGGTGTTCTGTCCACCATGACTCTTCCAATGACTCCTTACCTTCTGTTGCAGAACAAGAGACACTCTCTCCATCCCAGCCTTTGGATACTGCAGCTCAAAGCCTGGCTCCTTTGTGGTTCAAGCACATAAAGACATCTTGCTCTGAGAAGATACAGGAAGTGTTATTACACAGGAGAAGAGTAGCTAACTGTTGTACCTACCTAAAAAAGTGGACTAGATTTTGAATATGGTGCCAGCCCAAAAGCGTTACTCTGGATGCAGCCACTCTACCTGTAATCTGTTGACTCTCAATAAATGGACTTGCTGTTAGCTCACTAAAAGTCTGCTTAACAGCAGTTGCGACCTTCCACCAGCAGGTAGAAGGGTACTCAGTTTTCTCCCACCTGACTATGAAGAGGGTTCTCAAAGGCAATGTGAACCTCTTTACTCAACCCAGGCTTCCCTGCACAATGGGATCTCAATCTAGTGTTAAAAGGACTGGATAAGCTGCCATTTGAACCCATGGCCGTGTGCTTTTTAACTCACCTTCCCATGAAGATGGCATTCCTGATCGCTATAACCTTGGCAAGAAGGACAAGGAAGATGCGGGTCCAGTGGCACATATTCCCTTCACAGTGTTCTTTCCTGACAAATATCAGAGGGGTAGCCGTGTTAGTCTGGATCTGTAAAAGCAGCAAAGAATCCTGTGGCACTTTATAGACTAACAGACGTTTTGGAGCATGAGCTTTCGTGGGTGAATACCCACTTCCTCAGATGCATGTAATGGAAATTTCCAGGAGCAGGTATATATATGCTAGCAAGCAAGCTAGAGATAACGAGGTCAGTTCAATCAGGGAGGATGAGGCCCTGTTCTAGCAGTTGAGGTGTGAAAACCAAGAGAGGAGAAACTGGTCCTGTAATTGGCAAGCCATTCACAGTCTTTGTTCAATCCTGAGCTGATGGTGTCAAATTTGCAGATGAACTGAAGCTCAGCAGTTTCTCTTTGAAGTCTGGTCCTGAAGTTTTTTTGCTGCAGGATGGCCACCTTAAGGTCTGCTATAGTGTGGCCAGGGAGGTTGAAGTGCTCTCCTACAGGTTTGTATATATTGCCATTCCTAATGACTGATTTGTGTCCATTTATCCTTTTCCGTAGAGACTGTCCAGTTTGGCTGATGTACATAGCAGAGGGGCATTGCTGGCATATGATGGTGTATATTACATTGGTGGATGTGCAGGTGAATGAACCAGTGATGGTGTGGCTGATCTGGTTAGGTCCTGTGATGGTGTCGCTGGTGTAGATATGTGGGCAGAGTTGGCATCGAGGTTTGTTGCATGGATTGGTTCCTGAGCTAGAGTTATTATGGTGTGGTCTGCAGTTACTGGTGAGAATATGTTTCAGGTTGGCAGGTTGTCTGTGGGCAAGGACTGGCCTGCCACCCAAGGCCTGTGAAAGTGTGAGATCATTGTCCAGGATGGGTTGTAGATCCTTGATGATGCGTTGGAGGGGTTTTAGCTGGGGACTGTATGTGATGGCCAGTGGAGTCCTGTTGGTTTCTTTCTTGGGTTTGTCTTGCAGTAGGAGACTTCTGGGTACACGTCTGGCTCTGTTGATCTGTTTCCTTATTTCCTCGTACGGGTATTGTAGTTTTGAGAATGCTTGGTGGAGATTTTGTAGGTGTTGGTCTCTGTCTGAGGGGTTAGAGCAGATGCGGTTGTACCTCAGTGCTTGGCTGTAGACAATGGATCGTGTGATGTGCCCGGGATGGAAGCTGGAGGCATGAAGGTAGGCATAGCGGTCGGTAGGTTTTCAATATAGGGTGGTGTTAATGTGACCATCACTTATTTGCACCGTGGTGTCAAGAAAGTGGACCTCCCGTGTAGATTGGTCCAGGCTGAGGTTGATGGTGGGGTGGAAGCTGTTGAAATCGTGGTGGAATTTTTCCAGAGTCTCCTTCCCATGGGTCCAGATGATGAAGATGTCATCAATGTAGCGTAGGTAGAGAAGGGGCGTGAGTGGACGAGAGCTGAGGAAGCGTTGTTCCAGGTCGTCCATAAAGATATTGGCATATTGTGGGGCCATGCGGGTGCCCATAGCAGTGCCACTGATCTGGAGATATATATTGTCATCAAATTTGAAATAGTTGTGTGTAAGTATAAAGGCACAGAGCTCAGCAGCCAGTTGTGCTGTGGCATCATCAGGGATAGTGTTCCTGACAGCTTGTATTCCATCTATGTGTGGGATGTTTGTGTAGAGAGCCTCTACATCCATTCAAAAACCTGTAGGAGAGCACTTCAACCTCCCTGGCCACACTATAGCAGACCTTAAGGTGGCCATCCTGCAGCAAAAAAACTTCAGGACCAGACTTCAAAGAGAAACTGCTGAGCTTCAGTTCATCTGCAAATTTGACACCATCAGCTCAGGATTGAACAAAGACTGTGAATGGCTTGCCAATTACAGGACCAGTTTCTCCTCTCTTGGTTTTCACACCTCAACTGCTAGAACAGGGCCTCATCCTCCCTGATTGAACTGACCTCGTTATCTCTAGCTTGCTTGCTAGCATATATATACCTGCTCCTGGAAATTTCCATTACATGCATCTGAGGAAGTGGGTATTCACCCACGAAAGCTCATGCTCCAAAACGTCTGTTAGTCTATAAAGTGCCACAGGATTCTTTGCTGCTTTTCCTGACAAAGTCATGCTTAGACACATCCGAAGTCCACTCCCAAGGTCATTTACACATTTCACGTGAAACAATTTATTCATCTTCCAAGCTTTTATTCCAAGCCTCATCAGGATAATAGGGAAGCCATCCTCCATATGCGCGACATGAGGAGAACCTTGGTCTTCTATATGGACAGGACAAGATTTTTTTTAGAAAATCTCTGAGACTCTTCCTCTCCATTGCAGATAGATCAAAAGGTACAGCGATTTCTGTGAGATCTGTCTCCTCGTCCATCACCTACTCCAAAGGTATCTATATATCAGAAATCTGCAGAGGAGCTACTGAGGCATCTGCACATACCTTCACAGAACACTGTGCCGTTCTGGGGAACTCTGCTGCAGATGCCAGATTTGGTGCCACAGTGCTATCATCTATAACAGCCTCAACTCCAAAGCCCCAGCCTCCAGTGGGGAGGGGCACTGCTTGGGAGTCACTTACAGTGGAGCACCCATACGGACACTACTTGAAGAAGAGGAATTTACTCACCTTGTGCATGAATGATGGTTCTTCGAGATGGTTTATATCTACATGAGTAATGTTGGTGCCAGTTAACCCTACATTTTTGGCTCACAGTACCTAAACTCTGCCCAGCTTGTATAATGGTTAAATATATGTAGAGAGTGGAGTTGGGGAACAGCGAAAAGGCAGCCTATTATAGATGAGTGATTACTGACTCCATAAAGCATTCATAATATTGTCAGTTAGCTATGAAAATTAAATGAAAGTAATCAAGCAGATTACTTCTCAGAAGTGTGTGTGTGTATGTGTGTGTGCGCACGTGTATGTGGAAGAGAGAGAGAAAAATATACATACTTCGTTGTAACTTTTGACTGAAATTCTATTTTAAAAAATGTCTGTATAAATATGTATCTTTTTACATAACAGGTCTGCTTTCTTTATTTGGAATAAAAAGAAGGTACGCTAGATTCTATTCTTCCTTGCTTATCAATAATAGAATTGTTTTGTAAATTCCAGTTACTGGGCCAGTTGATTGGCAGGGTAAATCCATTGGCAAAAATAGTGATGTAGAGATATACAAATGATGGGGAAATTTGGCTTTCATAATACACCTCCACTCAGTATAACGTGACCCGATATAACGCGGTAAAGCAGTGCTCTGCGCACTCCAGTGGATCAAAGCAAGTTTGATATAACGCAGTTTCACATATAACACGGTAAGATTTTTTGGTTCCCGAGGACAGCGCTATATCGAGGTAGAGGTGTACTTATAACTGGTGGTGATGCACAAGAAAGAAAGGAAGAACCCATCTTGGCTTTCAGATCCCCTGAAGTTTTCAGGGCTGATAGTTGGCAAAATACCTTTTCACATGTAAATTGAGCATGTTTAATCTGGATATCATTGAGATGCTATCGTATAGTGCAATGCCATTTTTAAAGTCACTTCAGAATAGGACTGCACTTGATTATTCAGTTATAAATAATTGTAATACTTCTGTGTAGTGCTTTATTATTTTCATACACTTATAGTAGTCTAAATTTATTTAAATATAATAATATTTAATCTCTCTGGAAATGGGTAATCCTATGACCAAATACTTGCATAACAGCACCAATGTCAAAAAGCACACCGTGGCTGACAAGAATCAGCATTATAAAGTAGTTTGATTCATTTGACCCAAGGAAAATATGCATTAGAGAGAAATACCTTAAAATCCCCAAAATACAATATTTCTACAGGACGTAAGGTTTTAACTAGATATAGTAATAAATGGATTGCACTAGATCTGGAATGTCTATATGGAATACACTTTGGTTTTTACTGTTAATAATCTGATACCGAAATGATTTCACCTTTTGGGGAAAGTATGTGAATAGAGAGTTCTCCTGTGTTTGGAAGGCATAAATAAGATCCGACAGCTAATGCTTGTTAAAACATTTATTCTTAATTACTGGTTCTGTTTTCTTCTTGCTATGGAATTTGTTTGCATTCAATTTGTGTTTTGTATTTTTTTCAAGCTTAATATATCACACAAAATTTCTAAGGTGTAAGAAAGCAATATTTATTGTTTATGCATAAGATAATTCATGTATTGAATGTAGTGAAAGTAATAGCTGTCTTCAAAACATTTAGAGGATGAAGTTAGTACTAATGAAAACAAGTAGTCTGGTAGCATTGATTTGGAGCAATCATAGTATAGGTGAGTATTTTGCAGTTTTTACTGCACATGTTCCAAACATTTTATTTGCAATCTGCAACCCTTTTGTTTGTTCTATTCGTAGGCCCCTGTTAAGTAGAGACTGCCAATCTGTCCCAGATTGTTTGATGGTTTTGTAATTTGTAAAATGACTAGTGTCACCGTAACTCACTTTCATTTGTGACCTTAAGAAGGATTTGAAGCCAGCTGTCTGAAAGTGAACAGCTAGTGCACAAACTCATTCTACCCAATCCTCAAGAAGATACTTTAAATTTGTTCATAAAACTTATGTTCTGTATCAAGAGTGTCATATAATGTAAATACAAAGTGGTGTTCTACAGTATATTTTATAAAGCATTGATGTGTCCACAATAATACTATAATGTCAAATTTTGATCACCATCTTTGAACAAAGCAGCAAAGAGTCCTGTGGCACCTTATAGACCAACGGATGTATTGGAGCATAAGCTTTCGTGGGTGAATACTCACTTTGTCGGGTGCATCTTTGAACAAAGACATAGTTAAATTTACAAGAATATAGTGTAAGGTAACAAAAATAACAAAGGAAAAAGGATTGATATTGGGATTATTTAGTTTTAGAAAAGCAATTAAAAGGTAGCATGACTGAAATATTTAAAATATTTTAGAGTTACTATTCCAGGAGTGCTAATGAGAACTACAGAGAAGGTTGCCCAAGCGTTTCTATTATAATGCACTATTTTGATTTGGTTATAACTGTGTGATTCATACTAATTTTTGTTACAGGTTACCGATTATTCATAAATTTCAGTGAATTTAATTAATCTGGAAATCCGATATGAAAATATTCTCTTATGTGTTTTAAATAGCTGAAGGGGAAACTGTCAAGCTTTTCACCCCTTAAAGGTCATTTTCTTTAAAGGTTTCAACATGAGGATTCCCCCAACCACCCACCTTTCTTTTTTTTGTTTTTGGTTACTAAAAAGAAAAGCATACCTTCTGGTGTGTCTTAACATACTAGTAATGTCATGCAGCACGCCTCCCCCCCCCCACACTTGATTTGTATTTATAGTGTGTTGTAGAGAGGAGGTTGTTTTACAGTAGTCTGTTAGAGCAAACATCTGTCCTTTGTGAGTACCCTGATCTTTATAACTGCAAATAAATAAAACTTGTAATATTCAGTATAACTAATTTTTGAGCTCTAAAAGCTTGATAGTGTTTCTTTAGGAAAAAATAAAAACATTGCAAAATTAACTGAAAACAATGGAACTTTCACCTGTTGGGCACAAATTAAATTTGTGTTAATTCATCTAAATCTGTGTTTTATCAATTAATTATGCAAGTTAATTCTTTTTCTTTCTGGAAATTGCAACTTGACTATAGAGGAAGTGATTTCTGTTCTTAATTGTCATGTTTTATTCTTTGACTTTCTCACCTTTACATGCTCTTTTTCAGATATTCCTTATTTCCTTGGCACAATGAAGGTATTATTAAGACAAGTTAGAATCTATTGGGTCTAATCTATCCCTTTGATTTATTATGAGATGATTATTTCTGTGTATCTTGAGAAATTTGTTACTGCTTTGATGTGCTGTAGTGATTTTTCTAAGGTATGTAGTTATGCATGCCAACATACTCCAAATAAGCATCAATTTCTAATTTGTAACTAAAAATCTATATGTTGTTTTTGCCTTATTTTTAGTGCAGATAATTAATATGTGATCAACATTTCAGTGTGGTAAACTGACGGTAATAGTAAACTGGATTTGGAGGTCCATTGGCAGAGAGAGGCTGCCTGTAAGATTATCAGCAGAGAGAAGCTGACAGTTCCCTTGCCCCATACTATTTTGCACTGAAAATCTTTCTTCATCTCCTCTCCTCTCCAGTCCATCCCTTAGAAAGATTAAAAGATTATACAGCAGCATCTTTGGACCTCTGCTCACAGACGACAGTCTTTTAAAGAACTGACCTTTCATGATGGAGAACTGAACTGAAGTAGTGGGAACTGGCAACACAAAATAACTTTTTAACATGGAAGATTGATTTGTTGATTTCTGCTGACCCATTTCCTCTTGTGCTGAGCACATCCTGCTTCCCAAAGTCCTTTGTTACCTTTATCCTTAGAGAGTTCATCATTCCCTTCCCAACAGAACTGCCAAACTGGAATTTCAAAACTGTGTTACATTCAGTTTTTTCCCAGGAATTGATCACACTTCTAATTGATTGCTTAAATGATGATTTGCTTCTTAAAGGAGGCCTAGATCAAGAAGAGTTTTCACAATTTGTGTACTGATTACAAAAAGTTTATAATGACTTAGTTTTAGTGTTTTCTGATGCAGTGTGTCTTGCATAGGATTATCTAGGTTTCTTTGTAGTTTCAGGTTTGGAAAATACAATTTATTTTCTCCCCAAGATTTCAATTGAGAGAACTTTGAATGAGATTGACAATTATTGCCTTTTTAACCCCTGATTTTAGTTTAAGGTTTCCCAGCATTGTAATTTATAGCAAGTTTAGATAAACTATGTAACATGTTCTGGGGCTTAAGCTTAGGAACCATTTTTTGTGTTAATTTTCCTTTAGACAGACATAGTGAGTGTCAATATACATAGGCACTGACTTCCTCTCTACCAGGGGGGTGCTCAACCCCTCTCCGCCGCAGGCCTGCCCTCACTCTACCACTTCCTCCAAGCCCCCACCCATGCCCCACCTCTTCATGACCCCGCTCCACCCCTGGCATCTTCTGCTGCCCATGACTGATATCCTGGCTGCTTGTCCCTTGCCCAGAGTTCCAGCTGCCGGCCGAGACCTCATAAAACTTGAGGGTGCTGCAGCACCTCCTGCACTCCTAGTTCCTCGCCTATGTCAACTCCTTAATGGTTAACAGTTTAACCAATAGAATTTTAAGGTTACATGGTTACTATTTTTAAACCCTATTTATATCCCTATTGCTGGTGAATGCTAAGCACCTGCTAATTTTTTTCCGTGGGTGCTCCAGGGCTGGAGCATCTGTGGAGTCAGTGCCTCTGCTAATAAAGACCCATACCCCTACCTTCCCATCCACTGTAAAACAGATACACAATTTATATAAAAATAGATGCACTCATTTACGTTTTATTGATGCAATATGCAAGTTGCAAAGAAACGTAATGAATTATAAAAAGTTTTGAAACAGATTACAGTCTAGAGCTAAGCATTATATATGTTGTGGAAATAACACTGCAATACACCTAAATACAATAGATACCAACTACCCCATTTGAACCATAGCTTATGTTTTGGAAGAGATTGTTATTGCCTATCTCAGAGAAGGCTGGGTTCTAGAACCCCTCAAACACACTGTACTTAGGCAACTACTGAAGAAGAAAGTTCTGAACTCCAGTCAGCCACCTCCCAGTCTGACTCTTGAAGTTCTTTTTTGTGAAAGGTCATCAAGAAAATGGCAACATGAAAATATAACGGATATCTAGCTCCCTGAGGCCCCTGGCCTTATTTGGTGACATTTCAGACTGGAAGTCTGAAGCACTTCTTGTGCAATGGGCAGAGGCCAGATACCTTTATTGATATCCCTTGACTTGTTATCAGATTTCAGCACTTGCTGACACAGCTGTGTAACTTCATCAAGATGGCTGGAATAGCTTTCAAATGGTGTTCTGCTCATTGCTTCTGGTGGTTTCTAGAAGGTGGTGATGGTTGGCTGCTCCATCTCAAAGGTTCTTATTTGTGGAGATTTGCAAGACTCCAGTCTGTCACATCTTCTGTTCAACATCTATATAGAGTCTCTAGGAATGTATTGTGTGGAATTAGATGATGATATAAATTGCAGTATCATTAGTACACTGCTGACACCTATCTGGCATCTTCTTCTTTGACTCAGGCATGGGTGTTACAGAGCTCACTAAATGCCTAGCAGAATCTGAAATCGGGAATAAAACCATCTGCAATTCAGCTTGTCCACAACAGGGGTTATTCTGTGTAGCAAAGAGGTTGAGGATCTGATGGAATCTATAATTGCTCCATAAGCGCTACACATACAGGAAGAAATTGCAGAGTGTATTGAGCTTTGCCATGTCAGATTTATATATTTTAGTGCAGAATGTCAGCCATATCGCTGATTACATATTCATTGTTTCTATAGCAATCCAATATCTTCACTGCTTTTTTTTTTTTAAAGATTATACTAACAAAAAATAATGTGTAGTGGATTAGGAAGCATCTCTTATTCAGCACTTTAAAATAAGATACAGTTGTGCAGTTCTTTAGTCTATTAGTATGAATTTGAGCCTTTAATAATTTGTTTTGCAAGGATTTACTTTTGTAAAATTCACAAATTTTTTAAACATGAAATTAGGCGTAGGTATCATTTTAATTTAAATCTTCAATTAATCTGCTTTATTCCAAAATAAACTACACTTATTAATTTCCCATGTTTTCCAACTATTCCTTAACCTGATCAGCACTATACCCTGAAGATTAAAAAACAAAACAAAAAACATACCAGTGGGCCAAATGCTGGCCCTCCTTTATATTTGTGCATCCCTGTTTAAGAAATGTTACTATGTAAAAGATATGACTTGTATTAAGAGAAGAAAGTGTGATATAGTTGATCTTTTGCAGATTATTAAAACAGTACACGTTACAAAAGCATGGAGTGTTATACTGTTTCTAGTTGAAAGCTGAATAGAATAAGCTTGTATGCTTTATTTGTTGCATTTCTTTGAAGATCACTAAGTCCATCCTACTGTGTAAACCTCTTGAGCTAAGCTGCAGTTTCTTAAAACAAACAAACAAACAAACAAAGAAACAAAAAAACATTGGGGTGGGAGGTAAGGCGGCAGCCTTCCTCAGTTGTTTGTCATCCTTTCTGTTTAATATCAAGGTTCTGTTCTATAATTTTTCTATTATCATCATTAGCCCCTTGTGTACATGAAAATCAGATAAACTAAATTTACTAGATATTCTTTTGAAATCATGTTTAATAAGGTAACTAACCTGCCACTGTGAATAAAATAGAAACTGTCAAGAGTTTGAGCACATTTATGGTAGTGCTGTTGAGTCCATTTTTATTTCATGTAGTTTTGCTAAGCGACTGATCCAGTAAGCCCGGCAAAACAGAAAAGCAGCAAATATATACGCACTTACTTTATCAGCCAAGAATACTTGGGTGCTCAAATATAAACTATATGTAAAGGATAGCATATTCTGTTGCTTTGGCAGGATTCTATAACAGAAAAGCTTCATTGATTACTGCAAAATTACAATTGATTTTATTACAGAAAGTGTCAACATGGGAATAAAAATTAATGGGACTATGAAAATTTGTTTGGAAAGTCATAGATTTATTCGGATGGTGTTGCTGTATGGTACAGCACTTTTTGAAATATAAAGATAGAAATATCAAGTTTTAGAACGTTCTTCCTTCTTTATAATGTTAGCTAACTGTGGCTCTGATCCTGTGAGGTGTTAGCATCCTCAGATTCCAGTGAAGTCGGTGGTACTCGATTTCTGAGCAGCTTGCAGGATCAGGTCTTATACGTAGGTGTGTTTATACTCTCCTCTAAGTCTTGGAGAGCTGATAAATGTGACTTTTAAAGGCAAAAAATTAAATATAGTGGTACATGCGGTATCCAAGATCTCAACTACTGTATACTGATGAAATTTCTATAAAGGGTTTAATTGTTAGGTTGAGTACTGTTTTATGAAAACTGTATGGAACACTGCTTTCTTTTGAAATTGCTCTTCAAAAAGAATTCCTATTTCATATAAAAAGATGCCAGACTCACAAAGATTTCCTTTCTTGTTTCATAGACGTTCCATCTTCAGAGCAGCCTGAACTGTTCCTAAAGAAACTTCAGCAGTGCTGTGTAATTTTTGACTTCATGGACACACTATCAGATCTTAAAATGAAAGAATACAAGCGCTCCACTCTTAATGAACTGGTGGACTACATTACAATAAGCAGAGGCTGTTTGACAGAGCAGACTTACCCCGAAGTAGTTAGAATGGTGAGTTTCTTCTTTACTGTGGACACTTTAGATCCACATACAATGCCAGCTACATATTGGGGGCCAAAGTGAACCCTGGAATAAGCGGACTAAATGTGACCTTGGGTATGTATTTTCTAGTAGACGTCACCAGAGGATACTACTTCTAAGACCAATAAAACTCAAATTTTCACTTGCAGTGAAGTGAAATCAAATTAGGACATCAAAACACGAGTGTCAAATATGTAGAAAAGTATACCCAGAGCAATTCAAATTTCAGCATTCAGAGCATGAAGTAGACACAAACTTATTGTGCTTTTTTTCCTAGTGAAACAGAATGGAGTAATTTTAGAATGTTTGTCTTTATTTTTTGTAAGATAGTTTTTATCTTTAAATCTAATAAAATCTCATCACAAAGGAACTTTGTCACTTTTGCCATGTAACTGAGCATTGAAAAGTGATGCATAGGATCAACATTAAAATTGCAGTGCTTTGCTCTTTAGATTCATAGCAACTACAATTAAGAGGTCACCAGGAGTTCTCAATGGTAGTGGTAATCTTATTAATAAATTATTAGCTAACCCAAGTACCTTCAACATCAGTGCTGAACAACCACCAGATAGCATGAAGTGAAGAACATTCATTGCAAGCTTTAAGATAGATATGATAAAATCTTACTAAATTGCCACCTGAAGCAAAAGACAGATATTCAGAAATAGACTTTGTGGTGTTGGTTCTATACTGGTATTATGTGATCATTGAATCTGGTAATAGACACACACTTGTGGAGAACTATGATTAAATTTAATTTGCAGCATGCATCCACCTTTTTTTGTTACACGCAAGTTGTACACAAATACATACCTACTCTAGTGATTATCTGAATTATGTAGAAGTGTATGTTTTATACCATTGGAATATGTATTTGTGTGTGTGTGATTTGTGTTATGTGTATTTCATATATATGAAATATACAAAAAAACTGCATTAAAAGAATGCTAAGGTTTCATATGGAAACTTAATCCTGGCATTTGCTAACATCTGAGTACTTGTTTTTGCTACATTCACATTGTTAATGCACCTTTTTATGTAATTATAAAAATGCATTGCATGGGCAACGCTAATTTGACCTTCTTATGCATGTGCATTATGTTACAATCTAGAATTATATGATCACATACTGTTTTTTTCACAGGACCCCTGCCTTATTCAGTACACAGGAGGGATGGTGCTTACTCAGTGAACAGAAGCTATTCAATATCATGTTTTATCCTCATTGTTCCATGTGTGGCCCCATGCCTTATTTACTGTATACTATTCAAACCCTGCTATGAATATAGAATTATTAATTTTCTCCTGGGTGTTTCTGTGGTGCTCATCCCTGTAGTATCAGAGTGCTTCACAAACATTAATTAATTTATCTTCATAAAACTGCTGTGAGGCCAGGAGGCGGTATTCCCTTTTCAGAAATGACAAACTGAGACAGAGAGATTAAGGTCAAAGGTATCCAGTAATTTTGGATGCCCAAGGCTTGACTTTTTTCAGAGAACTTAGCATTTTTTATCATTTTTATTTGCTCAGAGCAGAGTTTTCATTGACTTCAGTTGCAGCTGAGAGTGCTCATCACTTCTGCAAATCAGGCAAGTGCAAGTTGGGCATTCAGAAAGTCAGTGATCACTTGTGAAAAGTTTGGTTTAAGTGATGTCCCCAGCATCACATAGGAATTCTTTGGCAAAGGCAGGAATCGAATCCAGTTCTTTGGGGCAGCATTCAGCAGCCTTAACTATGAAATGATTCTTTCTTTTCTTGCAGTTCCCTTCCTCACTTACTGTACACCTTCCAATTTCTACAACAAATGAAGAAGGGGGTCCTACAGACCAGTGGTTCTCAACCTTCCCAAACCACTGTACCCCTTTCAGGAGTCTGTTTTGCCTCACATAACCCAAGTTTCACCTAATTGAAAAATGACTTGCTTACAAAATTAGACATAAAAATACAAAAGTACCAAAGCACACTATTACTGAAAAAGTGCTTACTTTTGCATTTTTACCATATAATTATAAAATAAATCGATTGGAATATAAATATTGTACTTACATTTCAGTGTATAGTATATAGAACAGTATAAAAGTCATTGTATGAAATTCTTATTTGTACTGACTTCGATAATGCTTTTTATGTAGCCTGGTGTAAAACTAGGCAAATTATCTAGATTAGTTGATGTACCGCTAGGTAAACCTCTGCATACACCCCCGGGGTATGTGTACCCCTAGTTGACAACCTCTGCTGTCAACCACAGCTTTCTTTTCTGTGCAGATTCAGTCCCTGAGCTTGATTCATCCTGTGCACTGAAGAGAGGGTGGGGTACCTGTAGAAAAAACAATTGTCCTCATGTAATTAAAGGCTATCATAATGCATACACACACAAGGGGAGCAAATTAAGATTTTACAGGCAATCACAATTCTATCATTTCCTATCTTCTGAGTACTTGATTTTAACATTCTTTTAAAGGTAGCTTTTTGTGTGTGATATTTTTAAAGGAAAAACCTGAAAAAACAAATTTAATCACGTTGAACCATGTCTGAATCACGTGGAAGTTGAGCATTAGGAACTTTATATCCACAGCACAGGCTTCTGCCTCTTGGCATCAGGGACTAACTGATAGCAGTACTGGGTTTTCATTTTCTGCTGTCCACTGGCATGTCCTTGTCTGAGTCCCAGTCTTCATCCTTACCCTCAGCTCCATGTCCCAGATCTAACTGCTCGCTTCTCTGCATTCTGGTCAAGCTAGTTCCTCCTCCTGCTCACCGCTTGGATGCCAACAGGGGAACATTATGACCACAGGAGTAACAGTCTTTATTCCTGTGCCTGGTATTACAGCAGTTCTTGGCTGCCAGGAGGAGGAAATGCAGTGAAAGTCCTGCTTAGTCCCTGCATGCTCAGTGAAAACAATTTTTGAGGTATCTAGCTGCAAAACTGGCTCATAATTTGGCCGAATTTGGGCAGATTGTCATAGGGACAACAAAAATTCATACCGTTGGCAACAGGACAACCCTTTTGCCAAATTTCAGGTCCCTTCTCCAAAACATGGAGGTGCTATAGCTTCTCAATAAAATGGTTGTAAAAATATTTTAACATGGGCAAATCAACCCTTTTCCCCATACTCCTGCATCAGAATAGTTTTTGTTGAAATTTTCAAAGAAACCTCAGCCTAAGGAAGATGCGTGGCTTGGAAAATTTCAGCCCAAATGGTTAAAGTATGGCAAAGTTATAAGCAAAAGAAAACAAGATCTTATGTTGGAAAGTGTCAGGTATTGCTACCTACGCCAGCTATAAAGTGCACACACACTTTGCAGATGTATTCTGTGTAAGTGTTATGCATGATGATGTGGCATAGAGTATAAAGGTTTTTAAAACATGCTTGGGTCATGTTGCTCATGAGTGTTGAATCCATGAGTGAATTATGCAGGTCATCCCAAATGAGTGCTAACAAATATTTTTTGCTATACCACACCAGCATGTATTTCATATATGCTACGTATTTTACAGGAAAGCTATCTTAGACATGTAGTGGTTTTTTTTCATCACTTTGCCAGCAAAAACCAAACTCCCTTTGTATCATGAGTCCAGCTGTACAAGCCTTAGAGGAGGAGACAGTCCCTCAACATTACCTAAAATAGATGTTTAGTGCACAGTGTTTCCCCTTGGCTAAGCAGTAGTCAATTTTGGAACCTTGCAGCAGGTCACTTTCAGTTGCTGGAGAAAAATTGATGATGTGAAGTCAGGTATAGTATAACTTGTTTATTTACAATATGTATATGAGTCCTGTTGTTCTTAAACTGAGATAGATCTAACTGTGTGAAGGCAGCTTTGTACGCCCATTCAGTGACCATGAACAGCCACAAGGAACAGCTGCTTTTGTGCATGTTCCTCCAGGTCTCCAGCTATCCTCCCAACTGCCATTGATCTTCCCTTTCTGGCTGACCTGTCATGATCCAGTCAGGAGCCAGGAGAACAGCAGCAGATTCACCCTTAGTAAATTCATCACACTGCTCTGTGTTGACTGCGCAGCACATTCATCACAATAATATTTTGAAGTTAAGGTATGATATCTTAAGACCTACCAAAACTAAACATAAATGCTATTTGGAAAACTTGGTGAAGTATTCTCTTTACTGTGATGTCTAGCACTCATTTCTAGCACTTTTGGGTTGCGACATACCCATCCAGGAAAGAATATTGGCCATCCTGGCCTTTGGGCCAGTGTAATCTTGTGCGGGAGGGGTGGAATTCCATATCTGGAGGGGAGGGGATGGAAAGGGAATCAATGTTAAGACTGATTTAAAAAAAAAAAAAAGGAGAAGCAAGGAGAGGATAAAAAAGCACCTCTTTGAGCTGAAGGTTTGACATGCTAGTTGTCGTACAGAGGAATAGTGGTCAAAGTGCTGGTCACTTGCTGCTAGTCTTGATTGTCTGGAGGCATCTGACTTTAAAATTATATTATATATGGAAAAGCTTTTTAGGTCATTTATACAGTTTTCTAAAATGCACTAGTTGTAATTTTTCTCTGCCTATAAAACCTGAAAAGTTGATTTATGATACTAAGGCAGCCTGGCTTTATAGATAAAGTGATATAAAATCCATTACTAATATTATTTTAAAACTCTCTTGAAAATGTTTCTAATTTTTTTGATAGAATACATGTTGCTAGTGGTATGGTATAAAGGTTTTATGGGCACTCATTTGGGATGATCAGCATAGCTTACTCATGGATCTGCGGCCTGCAACTCATGCAGTTCATGGTATTTAAAACTTAATGCTGTGGTCCGGTATTCTGTATGTTCTCTCTCGCTCTCATTTTTGTGTTTGTGTTCGCCCCCACCCCCTTTACGTTTATCAGTCTGTTTTTTAACCAACCTGCTTTGCTTGTTTTAACTTTCGAAGCTATGCTAACTTTTGGAATTTGTATTGATGGGGAAAAAGTCTTATTAGTGGTCACCTGACATATGAGGCCTTATAGGAATTATCAGTATCACTTCCAGTAGAAGAATAACGGGCACTTGTGCTAATGGAAATCGGAGGATTTATTCAGAAGGAGTGTATTGCACAAAGCCCGTTTCCCCTGTAGTTTTTGGTGTGTCATTTAGTGAGCATTTTACATCCTTTAGATTTCAGCTGGTCTGAAGAAAAAGGCCGTTACCACTTAAAACACAGTGTATGCAAAAGAAAATGTCAGAGATACAGTTTTATGGACAAAATAATATGGCACTTAATCTGAAATAATTTACCACTGTCTGAACAAAATTTGCAAGCTTAGAATAAAGTAATGATGGTGATTTTGCTCTTAGATTAAGCACTGTTAGTTGAATAAAATGAATGTTTGTATTAGCCGTGCATTATCCTGCAGTGTGCTTGTAGGGCTTTTTATGCTTTCAAAAGCTTAACATGTAGATTGAGAAACTGACTGTTTCTATTTAAAAAGGCAGATGGGTGGGAAAAATGACTTTTGGTTAAATTTAAATCCTTGAATGAATTTCTGTGGTAGGTGCCCATTCTTTCCTTTGCAGATTATAACCCCCCTCGGCCCCAAACATTTGCTGTAGTGTTTATGCTTTAACCCAGGATAACTAACACGCTACATTTTATTGACTGGATAATGAAACTCAGTTGTGATACATAGCTTTCAGAAAAATGTTCCTTTACTACCTGACTCTTAAATGCAAAACTTGACCATAGTGCAATAGGTGTCTTCCTGAACTTTTCTATCATTACAAATTAAGTGCAATGAAAAAATTAACCTGCATAGGCAAAATTAGACTCAAATCAGGTCTATTCTGGCTGTCCTGGTCAAAAGGCTGCTGAACAGCACAGGGACAGGCAGGGATCTGTTGTAAATAACGAAGTCAAACATCAGAGAAATTATCAGAGGGGTAGCCATGTTAGTCTGGATCTGTAAAAGCAGCAAAGAATCCTGTGGCACCTTATAGACTAACAGACGTTTTGGAGCATGAGCTTTCGTGGGTGAATACCCACTTCGTCAGATGCATGCGCATGCATCTGACAAAGTGGGTATTCACCCACGAAAGCTCATGCTCCAAAATGTCTGTTAGTCTATAAGGTGCCACAGGATTCTTTGCTGCTTTTATCAGAGAAATTATCGCTTACCAAACAATACATCCAAAGAGCCAGTTGCTGATCTCTGTTCCCGTGGTATGAATCTGGAATGATTTAATTGACTTCATTCTGGGTTTACACTTGCGGAAAGAGATCAGAATCTGGTTCAGCTAATGTAACAGAAGTGAGAGACCTGATAGATAAAGCTAATCCTGGTTAAAGCTAATATCAAATGCCTGGTATACAAGGCAAACAAAGCCAAACAAGGCAGTTGTTGAGGAATCCTTTTTAAGTGAAGGTGCTAGCAGTCAGACTTACCGTAATTGTGAATTTCTTCATTTTCATTAGCTTTGCTTATGATTAGTAGTGGACCCTGGCCTCAAAATCCAGATCCAATTTCAAATGTTCCCAAGTTTAAAGGCTGGTTGAATCAGCAGATGTACTGCAAATCTGTACCTCTTTAGTATTAACATTTTTAAAAATAACTTGTTTTGTGTATTTTCTCTGTCGTTTTTTTGGGGAAAAAATCAGATTAGATTTACGCAATATCAAGTTTAAATAAAATAAATAAAACAATACAATTTTCCAATAATGAATAGTGACAAATTTTGGCTAAAATATTTATCTTAACGTCATTTGAGAAGGTTTGTGACAAGTTAAGAAATATCAAGGTGCCAGAGTCATTGCCTGAAAGATTGCAGTGCTAAAATTACAAGAGTACACAAAGAGTGCTTTGAAACCACCTAAGAACTCTGTATTCTTGAACTCCATTTTTTGAGTTTTTCTTTTCAGGAATAAAATGTTACTGCAGAGCTAGGATCCTCTGAACCTAATAATGGATTTGTAATGGAAGTCCCCAGATAGCTTTAACTAACTGCAAAGTTACCCAAGGCATTTATGAGATATTGAAATTTACAGAAGATGTAGCTATAAAATATGAATTTGAAGAAGTAATTTTAAATTTCTGCTTGAGGATTGTCAGATGATATTGGCACTAGAAGCAAGAACAGAAAAGAAAAGAAAACAATGTGTTCACACTGAACCTAACCCTTTCACACTTTTTATTTGTTTTAAATATAATTGACAGCAAACTGATTAGTTGGATGCCAATTACTCAGTACTTGTTAAAGAAGCATCCTCAGCTTGAAATCCAGTTGTTTTCAGACAATGGATTATAAGTAGTTTCAGCTACTACACTTGCCCCGGGAGTTTTCCTACCAATTTTTGTGGTTTTAGAATAAGATTTGCTTATTTTTAGAATGTTTTTTTTTTCCTGACTCATATTTGTGTGGGTTATTTGCTCAGTCCAAGAAACTGATTATACAGGAGAAATGATTTTCCTGATTATACAGGAGAAATTATGAAACTGACTATGTACAGCTTTTAAATGAGCAAAGTAAATAAACTAGAAAAACAAATTAGAAAAAAATTTTGTGCTTCTTTGAGTAATGGTCCCTATTGTATTCTACTGTGAGTTACATGTGCATACTGTGTGCCTGAGCCAGAGAATTTGAAAGTACTGTCCATTGGTCCGCACATGCACCCTGGTCCACCTTGCATCTCTGACCGAGGGAATAAAAGGTGGTACAGACTAATCATCTCTTCAGTTTCTTCTCACCACCAGGTTGGAATCTAGAGTGTCCGCAGCTTTGACTTCATCCAGTGTGGGTACCAGACTATGCCCAGTACGCTGGGCTTCAGACTCTGAGCTTCCTGACCATGATCCTTCTCAGTCAGTGATGACCACCAATGATGCCTGTACTGCCTTGGGGAAGCTCACGTTGCGGCAAGTGTATGCCTATCTCATTCCTCAGCTGTATTCAAGAATGGCGGGATCTTTGTCTCCATAAATGCCTCATGGAGAAGGCGATGAGGCCCCAATCGGACCCAGGCTGGCGAAACCCCGCCCCCATACATTCACTTGATTCAGCAAGGAGTGCACTTCCTGCTGCAAAATGCAACTCTGATACGGTAGAATCCATCCTCACAGGCCTCATAGCAGGGCCTTGTTGGGAAGCTAGGAAGCACTCTCATAAGCATGAGATTAATGTTCCTTTAAGTTCACTTCAAAGGAGTTGGACTTGACTGTAAGCAAGCCTCCCAGCTCAGTCCATGAGGACTTTGGATGTTTTAAGTCCCAGAGACACAACAAGGAAGCCCACAAGCATTGGACTACATCAGTTCCAAACTGTGTCCTGTCAGTACTGTCATCCCCGACTCCAAACCCTGGGATCCATCTACACTGATGAAGACCAATCACTGCCAACTCTGGATACCACCCTTCTCACCAGCTCTGATGACCTGGACAAGCAGAGTCCCCCTCACACTGGAGAGGTCTGAATGTGTTGCCACTCCACAAGATGTCTTCACCCTCCCAGATCCAGAATCCTCTCCTCCATTGGGACCCTCTGTTTCCCAGGATATAATATCTTGTCAGAGAGAACCAGTTATGCAGTGGAGCCTGTTAAGCTCCCGTATGCAGAATACACCTCCCCTCCAATGGAGCTGGACTCAGCCTTCTGCTCAAGAGATTCAGAGCCATTGGCTGAATTGCTCTTCCCTTACCATACTTATCCTCCACCACCTAAAAGACCTGCACAGGTTCAGGATCAACCTCTGCTTCATCTAGCTTAGAGCTGCTGGTACCCCATGCCTATCAACCCCTCTTACTGGCCATGTTGGGAGCCTTGGTATCTAGTTGATCCCATCTGCTAGGGAGTCACCCATTGCCTCCCCTCTAAGGGGATGCTCAGGTCTACTTCGAGATCCGACAGAGGAAGAAGATTAGTATGCTCTGGTTCTGCCAGAACCAGCAAGATTGCCATCATCATTCCCAGATGAAACAGTGACTTTTTCACCCCCTCATCCCCATGACCTCAGGTGGTTCCAGGACCTTCTCCACAGAGTTGCTGGAAAGCTTCAGATTCTCCTTGAGGTGGTCCAGGACTCCTAGCACAAACTGTTAGCCAACCTGCACACCTCTGGAACTAACAGGGCTCCAGCAGGATTTAAAGGGCCTGGGGCTCCCCACTGCAGCCGGAGCCCCAGACCCTTTAAAGCGCCGCCGGAGCCCTGCTGCTACTGCGCTATACGCGAACCCATGTTATATCGGGTCACGTTATAGCGGGGTAGAAGTGTATATGCTGATCGTTCCCCAGCTGTACCCAAGAAGGTGGGAACTTTGTCTCCACAAATACTTCATAGAGAAGGCCAAGAGGCCCCAATCGGACCCAGGCTGGGGAACCTCCCTATACATCCGCTTGATTCAGCAAAGAGTGCTCTTCCTGCTCCAAAGTGTAACTCTGTGATGCTACATCATCCGTCTTCATTGGGAGTCTGCATAAATATAGAAAAATCTGTTCTCACCCCTACATAAACTCTGGACTTCATCATGACAATCCTAAATTCTACCACTGCAAAGGCATACCTGCCCATGGACAGGTTCCAGACCATGAACAATATCATAGTTCATGGCACAAGTAACCCTCGAGTACCGCTCAAAACACATCTGTCCCTACTCAGTCACATAGCTTTCTTGATCACATAGCAGGCATTTCTTTCAAATTCTCTAGCTCAAGGCACATGGTGCACATGCTTAACCCACAGTGGAATATGGATAGGACCACATATCTCAAAGAAACTCCTGTTACAGGTAAGTAACCAACTCTTAGAGTTACTGTAACTTTAATTGTTACAATTAGGGCTGTCACGATTAATAGCGCAATTAAAATTAATGGTGCTGTTAAATAACAATAGAATACAATTCATTTTAAATATTTTTGGATGTTTACTAAATTTTCAAATACACCTCTACCCCACATAACGTGACCCGATATAACACGGGTTCACGTATAGCATGGTAGCAGCGGGGCTCTGGCTGCTGCTTGGAGCCCCGGAGCTCTAGAGGCCTGCCGCCCCTACCCTGATATAACGGAGTTTCAGCTATAACACGGTAGGGATTTTTGGCTCCCCACGACTGTGTTATAGCAGGGTAGAGGTGTATATTAATTTCAGTTACAACACAGAATACGAAGTGTACGGTGCTGACATATTTATTTTTATTACAAATATTTGCACTGTAAAAAAATATACTTTTCAGTTCATCTCATACAAGTTCTCTAGTGCAATCTCTTTATCATGAAAGTTGAACTTACAAATGTAGAATTATGTACAAAAAAACTGCATTCAAAAATAAAACAATGTAAAACTTTAGAGCCTACAAGTCCACTCAATCCTACTTCTTGGGCAGCCAGTCACTCAGAGAAACAAGGTTGGTTACAATTTGCAGGAGATAATGCTGTCTGTTTGTTGTTTACAATGTCACCTGAAAGTGAGAACAGGTGTTTGCATGACACTGTTGTAGCTGGTGTTCCAAGATATTTACATGCCATATGTGCTAAAGATTTATATGTTCCTTCATGCTTCAATCACCATTGCAGAGGACGTGCTTCCATGCTGATGATGGGTTCTGTTTGATAACGATCCAAAGCAGTGCAAACTGATGCATGTTAATTTTCGTCATCTGAGTCAGAGGCCACCAGTAGAAGGCTGATTTTCTTTTTCGATGGTTTGGGTTCTGTAATTTCCGTATCAGTGTGTTGCACTTTTGAGACTTCTAAAAGCATGCTCCATACCTCATCCCTTTCAGATTTTGGATGGCACTTCAGATTCTTAAACCTTGGGTCGAGTGCTGTAGCTATTTTTAGAAATCTCACATCGGTACCTTCTTTGCCTTTTGTCAAATCTGCTGTGAAAATGTTCTTAAAATGAACATGTGCTGGGTCATCATCCAAGACTGCTATAACATGAAGTATATACAGAATGCGAGTAAAGCAGGTCAGGAGACATACAGTTCTCCCCCCCCAGGAGTTCAGTCATAAATTTAATTGACGCATTATTTTTTTAATGAGCATCATCAGCATGTCCTCTGGAATCATGGCCGAAGCATGAAGGGGCATACAAATGTTTAAGATACCTGGGATGTAAATACCTTGCGGTGCTAGCTACAAAAGTGCCATGCGAACGCCTGTTCTCATTTTCAGGTGATCTTGTAAATAAGAAGCAGTCAGCAATATCTCCCATCACTGTAAACTAACTTGTTTGTCTTAGCGATTGGCAGAATAAGAAGTAGGACTGAGTGGACTTGTAGGCTCTAAAGTTTTACAGTGTTTTGGTTTTGAGTGCAGTTATGTAACCAAAAAAAAATCTGCATTTGTAAGTTACACTTTCACGATAAAGAGATTGCATTTCAGTACTTGTATGAGGTGAATTGAAAAATACTGTTTCTTTTGTTTATCATTTTTACAGTGCATATATTTGTAATAAAAATAATATAAAGTGAGCACTATGCACTTTGTATTCTGTTATAACTTAAATCAATATTGAAAATTGTAGAAAAACATCAAATATGTAATACATTTCAGTTGGTATTCTATTGTTATAAGTAGAATTAATCACGATTAATTTTTTTGAGTTAACTGCGATTAATTGACAGCCCTAGTTACAATCATAGCTAAAAAAATGAAGTATGATTTTGAAGTCCATGGTAGCTCTTTAAATGTTTAAATGCTTATAGTTTGTATATTTATGCAAGTGTAATGAGAATCTTCCTTTTTTCAGTATTTTTATTTCATTTTTTCAAGTGTACAGGATTGAACTGAAGTATTTCTTTTCCTTCAGCTATTTGCAGTTTGAAATATATGTCTTGTGATATCACCTAATTTCTCGAGATCATGCAACTCCAAACTTCGTCACTTTACCATGTGCCAGTTGCACAGCAGGTAGCAAGGTGTTCCATCACTCAGTCATAATAGTGAAAAAATAAAATAGTAAAGTTTGAGAAGTGTAGTTATTTGTGTGAACTGATGCAAACATTATGAAAAGGTTCACAATCTGTTAAGTACTGCGGCTCTTTCCCATCAAGTTATGGGCTTATCCAGTCAGAATGGCTTCAGATATTTGTAATACGTATGCACAAGTTACTGTGTACGTGCTATATTTATATATTTGGGGGGAGTCTATCTCCCATTTACAACAGGGGATGATGAGAGAAGATGTAAATTCACCGGTCACTAATGGGAGAATTTAGACTCCTATATGTTTCTACTGCAGTGACAATATATTTAAAGATCTGTTTGGTTTACTTAGTCCAAACTCCCTTTTCATTTCAGGATAAAGTTTGGCATGTACCCAATTCAGAAAAAAAGTAGTACAAAGTATTGAAATAAATTGAAATTGAGCTCAGTCTGACATTTTTAGTTACAGCCAGGTACAGGCAATACTTTTGGGGGGAACTTGGGACACTGTATGCCATGCTCTAGTTTGGTGGGGGAGGGGAGACTTGACTTGAAAAGGTTATTGTGGCTTTTGTTTGTTTGGTTTTTTTGGGGGGGAGGGTGTTTTGTGGGCATTCAGCCCTAACCTCACACAGGTTCTGTTTGGTATTTAAAAAGTAATTTCAGTTACAAATATCTTGGTAAAATCTTGCAACATATTGCCTATTAATATATATTTGGAGTTACATTGAAGTGGTTGATTGGTAGAGCTGGTCAATATTTTGTCAATTTCTGAATTAGAAAAAAAAAATCAGGAAAAATTTTTATTTGAAATTTACTCCCCCCACTTTTTTTGTTTCTAAATTAGAGTTGGTTGGAATTTAAAAAGAAAAAAAATGATTGTGGTGAGGAATCTTGGAAAAAGTTTTGAAACAGATTTTCTCTTTTGTTCCCCATGCATCTCTACTTTGAAGCCATTCTACTGTATTGTCAAAGATCTATATCTCAGCAGCTCTAGACTAATAAACAGGCTGTGAATTGATGCTACATGTATATGAACCATTACACTGTGTTTATGATTCATGCAGTAGTAGTCTTCATTCTTTCAGTTGCCTGCATTTCAATCCTTTGCGTGATACTTAGAAGAAGTACAGTATGTTCCAAGGATTGGCGCACTTCAGTGCCCCCACGACATTGATTTTAAAAATGAGGTGCCTACTGTAACAGTTCACGTTATCTTTTTAGACTTATAATTACTTGTGGACATCAGTTTAATGACAATTGGAACTCTTCACCATCAGGATAACTTGTCTGTCTATTTTCTTGACCAAGTCATCTAAATTTTGCCTCTATTTATAACATCAGCTTCTTCATTCCTAATGTGGACAAGAAAAATTAAAGGCAACTACACATCTTTTTCAGTTGTGGTTGTACCTTTTACTTTAACTTACTCTTATCTACTCTCTTTCTTGCATGCACAAGTGGATTTGGATGCATTTTATGCATGTGGCACTCGGCCATTACCTGGATTTTACAGTATATGCTTATTCAAAAATAATTTTGCTTTTGTAATAAGCTTACAGTATTCAGGTGCCAGTGTTGGCCTTTAACTAGTTGAGTGGCTAAAACCTTTTTCTCCCATTTCTTGCTCCAGCAGTCAGCACAGATAAATGTATCAATATTTGTTTTCCTTTTTAAAAGGTCCAGGCCCTGTATGCGTAGGACTTACACTTATTTCATTTCCTACAGATCAGACCCTTTTGATTCTTAAATATAGTGCTTTCTCTTTTAACTTACTGTAGCAGGGTGGACTCCTGCTCCGGGAGAGAAGGGGTTAAAACAGCCCTGGCAAGGGGCTGTAGCTGGAGCCAGAAGCCTGGGCTGATGGTGGGAGTGGCTGCAGCTGGGGGCCACGCCCCAAACTGAGCCACAAGGCTGTAGAAGAAGGCCAGGGGAGCAAGAAGCAAAGGAGTCTCTCTCTCTGACTGGAGAGAGAGACAGGCCTGGCTGCTTGGGAACTCACCCAGGGGATCTAGGGGAAGGCAGGGCTGGAGAAAAGCCTTAGGAGCTGAGAAGCCCTAGGCCAGCAACTCCCCAGGCTGCAGGGCATAATTCTAGGCCTGTAAGGTACTGGGCTTGCAGAGGGGCAGCCGGAGGGTGGGTAAAGGCAGCCAGGCCAAAACCCCTTTGTCTATGATGAGTGGCTGATACTGCAGTCTGCCCCAGGGCTTGGGGGCTAGACAATGACTGGGCAGCAGTGAATACTGAGGCAAGTGGGAATAGTGGGGTGGGGTTCCCCTGAGAGGGGGGAGACCCAGTTAAAGGGGCACCGGGGTCCAGGGAGGGGCCCGGGGCCAGCAGAGGATAGGTGGATCACTGGCCTGCAGAGGGCGCTCCGTAGCTGGAATCCAGCTAATTACCTGAAGTAACCAGCAGGAGGCGCTGTGGGGGCAAGGCCACATGTTTACACGTACCATTATTTTTAACAAGTTGACACTTGCTGTTTACTGGTAGTGGGAAGATATGTGCACTCAGTCTTGCCCAGTCTCTTTTCCAGTTGCTAGTTAATTTTAGAGTTGCAAGATAGGTTACTTGTCTTTCAAGAATGTGATTTCAGCACCCAAATAGTTGGTTTATGCCCTCAAACTCTGCCCACTGCTTGTCTTCATCTCATCAAGTACTAAAGAACAATAAGACAATGAGCCCCCATTTTTTCCGGTAACCCTGTTTATGGCTTCCATGTACTCGGAATAGGTTGTAATTTTTCAGTACGAGCGTTGCATACAATATTTAGAACTGTGCAGATGCTTTGTTAACAGTGGTTCAATAAGTACTTTCCCAGTGATGTGGTATGTTGCCCACAAATGTGGGTTTGTAATGGAAATAGTGGCATAACTATAGTGATACTAGATAACACTGCTATAATAAGTTTGTGAATAATAATTAAATGATTCCATCTTGACATGCAACTTTGAATGAATGAATGAATTGCTTTGACTCGATATATAAGGTTTGACATGTGTGATCATGTTTTGAACAATAAAGAAGAATGCAGCTATCTTGAAGAGTTCTTGTTCACTCTTTGGAAACCTAGCATCATTCGGTATAACTAAAATGAGATCTTAATTTAAGTAAAATTAGTTGGACATTAAATATTCCATGATCCCTGAAATTTAAATTACTTTGCCTTTAACAATAGTATGTTAATAAGGAAATGCTGTTGTGTCAGAACTGAGAGAGTTTGTTGATTCAATGTCTGTATGGAAATCCTTTTAAAAAAAAACGTAGTTTTCCAAAGAAAGGGCAGCTGATATGTCTAAATACGTTGTATAATTTTTTAGCTTAACATAAGACTGGCCATACTGGGTCAGACAAATCATCCATCTTGCCCAGTATCCTGTCTTCCAGCTGTGGTTGATGCCAGAAGCTTCAGAGGGAGTGAACAGATGAGGGCAATTTATCGAGTGACCCATTCCCTGTCGTTCAGTCCCAGCTTCTAGTAGTTAGAGTAGTGATGGGCAACCCATTTATGATCCAGATGAGACTGGAAACTGTGTCATGGAGAATCTTGTAAGTGAACAGTACCAAATTGAACTTAAAAAACAATAACCTCTGTATCCCCCAAAAATAACCCCCCCAAAATCCCCAAAGCTCACATGGAGAATGACTCATGATAAATGCTAGTAACCGGTTAGCAAGTATACATTGAATCCAATATCTGCTGTCACATAACAGGGTGCAGGCTACTAATGGCCACATCTGTCAATGTCGAATGCCATGTGACAGGAAGCAAAGATTTGTGTATATCATAAAAGCTGCAGTAAAAGTCACTGTGCTTCACTATTACTGTAGCTAAACACACCCTCTTGTGGTGAGAAGAAGGAAGTCCAGTCATAACCCATCTGTTTCCTCTGTTCCACACTTTCATTCACTGATTGCTTTATTAATCTTTCTCCCTCAGTTGTTACTGATGTTCCTTTTTTCTTCTCTTTGTTCTGTTTACAATGAGTGTCCCACGCTGTCTTGCACTGTTTCAGCCTTCCTGCTTTTTTCCTTGTTCCACTTTCTTTTCTTTTTTCGTAGTTAAATCTTTTACTAGTACCTCTTGTAATCTGAAGTGCACTTGATGCTGCCTTTAACAACGTATTGATTGTTTTTATGCTTTTGACATTAAAGTAACTCTGCATGTTAAATTACCAATATGCTGAAAATATAACTTGCAGATCTACTTTTGAAACTTTCTTCTGACTTATCACAGGTCACTGAATTACAAGAGTAAAAAGCTAGGTACAGAGACAAGAATGTTCAAGAAAGATTCATTGTGTATCTCACAACCTTCAGCAAAACCTCTGCTTAGTTTAACCAGAGAGGATAAAGGGGATCAGTGGGAGTCATGTATAGACTGGATCAGGACATAACATGCTGCTATTTTCACCTATTTGATAACCCAGTTAGGTCTGGGATGAACACCAGAGAAGAGGGAAAAGATTGCAATTTATCCTAGCTGTTTTACAAAGCTTTCACCACATTCAGTAGTGTAATTAACCTAGAAAAGCTGCCTCAGTAAGCCAAGCAGTCTCAGCAAAGCACTTCTAATTAGGTTTAAGTAGAACAAAACCTCCATGAACTAAAATATGTGATAAGTGACAAGCAAATAGTATTTATTGCTCCCAATTTGTGCCAAATATACAACTTAGTACTAAGTGTGCAGAGACACTAGAAACTATGCCATATGAGACTCCCTGATACATCCCACTAATATTCTCTCTGTGAAGGAAAATAACAAGGTTATATGGAAACTCTCATATTTTTACATCTGCTTATAGCGCATTCCTATTGATTCTAAATACCCATGCCCTAGACCTTTCAGATTACTGCCCTGTGTTTGAATTTTGCTCAGCTGGGCTGGGAGTAAGGAGATGAAGGGCTCTTCAAGGGAGAAACAGGCAATCAGTGAAATGGCAGCCTGTGAGGTGCTCTTGGAACACCATTATGAAGAAGGGACAAAGTTTTTTAAGGAAGAGGAGATCGTGGCAGGCAACAAGTTCATTAGGTTACTTAGTACTGCACAATTTCTAATGTGAATTAAGCAAAAGAAGTTCTGCCAGTCTCACAGCCGTAGTGGATATATACAGAGTTCTGGTGCCTGGAAATGACTACTATTTCAGAAGAGGCTCTTAATTTTCTTTTCTTTTGCTTTTTAGGTATCTTGCAATATATTTAGAACTCTCCCACCCAGTGACAGCAATGAATTTGATCCAGAAGAAGATGAACCCACCCTTGAGGCATCATGGCCACATTTACAGGTATTAAAATTATTAAATATAATCTGAGAACAAATCTGTATCACAGCTTGATATGTGTGATGTTTCCCTACACCGTTTGAATTGGTTCATAAGATATAGAAATCATTGTTATACCTTCCTAACACTGCTCTTTGCTACAGCTGGAGTACCTATGAAGATAAAAGAGCCTTTGTAATGTTTTCAGGACCTTCCTGATCAAGTCAGGGACTTAAATTCAGCTCAGGACTGAGAGTGGGCCATATTTTCCTATTTTCCTTCACTGCATTAAAAAAAATATTGTGGAAAATTGCACCTGTTCTACACTTGTACACAGTACTTCTTAGCAGCTTCTGCAGGAGCAGGGGAATGAAACTAATGTGATCTTAGTCAGTTTCACTCTGCTGGGCCCTTAGAAAATTGCTACTATGCAGAAGAAGCATACATGAGCCCTTGTTGCTAGTCAGGAGGATGAGGGAGAATATAAATGTTAGTCTGCTTCCCTTTTCCCTCCTAACAATGTATAGCCTTGTCTTCAAGAATTCATAGCAGAGCAGAGCATACTCTCTCTGCTATACATCCTCCTTGTGGGATGTATAGGTATGCCTTCAAATATCAATGCCAAATATCTTTAATGTACAGGAAAACAAACTCATTTCACAGAGAGGGTCAGAAGCTTCAGAAGCTTCTGGACCAAATTAACCACTGGCAGAAGTAATTATACGTTCCATTGATATCAAAGGGGCTATGTCCATTTATGTCACAGGTAAATTGCGTTCTCCTCTCTCCAGTTTAGAACAGGTCAGAGCCCGAACACCAGAGAGAGAGAGAGAGAGGAATCTGGGAGTTGCTATGAGTACAAGGGTATGATTGATCTCTACCTAGAGTAAGGAACTGGTTTGAAACTTTTATGCAGGGCTCCAACTCTGCCTATGAGAGATTTGATAAATCACACAATATTCTCATCCCAGAACTTAGAAACTGTCTCCTTTCTCTGTTTGTACTTAAAATCTCACAAAAATACTATAGTATATTAAATCCTGTGGGATGGTGGGCGCTGTACAGACACAGAACAAAAAGACAATTCTGGCCATAAAGAGTTTACAATCGAAGTATAAGTCAAGACAACAGATGGGTACAGACAGATGGCAGGGTACAAGGAAACAATGAGACAATATTGGTCAGCATGATAGGGAGGGGAGCGGCTATAGATTTACTTAGAAAATAGATGGTTTACACAGTAAAATTAACCTCACTGCTTGTCAGGGAGTTGATAGAAGTGCTTTCCTGTTGACCTACTGTTGAATTATATAGAGTTCTTGCACTTTTCCTTACTTCTGACCTCCCAGTTGTTTCCTTCAAGAAGAAATCACTAACTCTCAATAAGGCAAAGCAGCCACAGTATCATGTTATAGGGGAGTTTGCATGGAAAAGCTGTAGATTCCTTTAAAATTCATTTTTAGCTTGCCTTTTTCTCTCAACATCAATATTTATCCTTTCAAAAACTGGAAGGGAGCACATTTTAAAATGGTTGGTCTCTTAGGAAAGGTGTGATAGGGAGAATTGACAGCAGTCTATAACTCATCTATCTACTCATAGCTGCTTTTCTAAGAGAGCTAGGTAATATCTGTTACACTTTGCTTCCTTCTGCCTTGTTACATGCTTATTATATACTATCTGAATGGGTCTGGTCAGTTGCAGTCCCTTCTGAATTATATAGGCAGATATGGACTTTTGTGAAAGCAGTATCTCTAGTCCAGGGCTAATTCTCCTCAGCGAGTTGGATCTCATTCTGCATTAGTCTGTAGTGTTTCAATCTGTAGCAGAATGCTACAGTGAACAGTTTCTAATTACAATTAAATGTTTCCATACTGTTTCATCAACCCTCTCAAAATCATAATGGCTTTATTTTGTATGATTTCAGGAGTCCAGAGAACAGTGAGAATGTGCTTGCCAATTGCTCCAGAAAGCTGTACAACTCAATGAACAAGCATTACAAGATGATAATGCCTGTTCTTAGTGGGAATCAAAATGAAATTCCTCTGACTTAGGGTCAAATGATCAAGTTTAACATGTTATGATTATGTAATTAATTCTAGCTCTAAAGAAACACCTTAATAAATTTAAAAAAAAAATATCCATAAGGTCTTTCAAAACATAGACATTTTCTATTCTAGTGCATTAGGAAAAAAAGCTGGGAAACTTTACAAATAAAAATAAAATAAAATCATAGAATAAACTGTGATTTTGTTTCTTGCAGCTTGTATATGAGTTTTTCATACGATTTTTGGAAAGCCAAGAATTCCAACCTAGCATTGCCAAAAAGTACATAGATCAGAAATTTGTATTACAGGTAAGCAGGCTCATTTTCTTTAAAACTGTCAGCATGCTTTTGATACTTAATATTAATGATTTTTTTTTATTCCTAAAACCAGTTTATTCGAAAGTAAAATGTGTAACTCTTTCATCCTTCCATAATAACGGATAAGTGGGTAACAATAAAAGAGATTCAGACCAGCAGAGAGAGGAATATCGATCCATCACAGAAATTCAGACTAGGTGTTCCACAATGATGCCTTCTGGCACTGGAGTGAGACTGTCTAGCCATCATTTAATTTTGTCTCTACATTTTATTTTGTTAACTCTCTTAAGAAATTTGACTTACAAGTTGCATAACGCAATTGAAATTGTGGCAGTTTAAAATAAAAGTTTGGCCGTAGACTTTGATACATAGTATTTATAGATTATAAAAAAAAAATCTATTAAATAGAGATTGTTTGTTTTATGCCTGAAATTTGACTGGCTTTAAAATTGTCAAAATATCACTTTTAAAATATGGAAATATTTTCTCATTCTGGCTCAATAGCTGTTTGAGAGCTGGCAGAAAGAACAAAAGTTCATTAAGAAAACTCATTCCTAGAGGTGCACTGAAAACACTGATGCTGTGGTGGTCATGGTGGAAATAAATCTAAAGGCCATGTTAAGTTTAAGGTCTGTTAGAAGCACAGGAAGGGAAGTATCAATAATGGGCGGAAAAAAACTTGCATTCTTCAACAATTTAGTTCTATCTTGATGATGTGGTTGCCACCAGCATGACTCAACTGAGGAGGCCATCAGTCCTGCCAGTGGTAGCCAGTCTGGAGTTCTGTACCTAGTTCTTTGTCTTTCTAGTGTGCAGGCTGGCTTCCCTGTGCATTCTGAGGAACTAGGTTTCTTCCACACCTCAGCAACGCTTTGCATAATATGGGAAGGTAAAGAAAACTTTGTCCAGGAAGAGGACCGGAAAGTACCCTACTTTGCCTCTTCCCTACAACTTTCAGCAGTGGGTCCATTTGTCTTTCGTGCTTCTCTCCCATACCATGGACTTGTGTGGAATCTCTGAATACAACCAGAAAGAGAACCTCTAGGAGGACCAAGAGTTAGATAGGAGTCATGCTAGAAGTGATAGGAGATATTTTGCCTTTCCCAGGATCTCTTTCCCACACATCTTCTTGAGAAAGTCTTTTCATCTATGATGAACAGCCTAGTAAGGATTCTCCGAAAAAGCTTCCCAAGAGAGCCCTTTCTTTCCCTAACCCCCGCAATAGTCTCTTCCACCCTAGGGCCAAAAAAAAGCATAATTCTTCATTTTCCCTCCTTCCTTTTAGGTAAAGGGGTCTCCTGGAGAGGATGGAGAATAATTGCTGCTGTGTTGAAGTCCCATCCCCATTCCTTAGCAAACTCTAAGGTCACTCTGAAAGACTAGGGGGTGGGGGTATTTTAAATCATATATTGCTACAAAACTTGAATATCTCTTCAGAAATTCACAAAGGAGGAGGTGAGGCTCTGCTTTCTTTTCTCCAGAGTAGGGCCTCAGAATTGATTCTGCCTTTCTGGATAATGATGAAGGAAATGTGGTGAGTCTCTCTTGATTTTTATGCCCATCTTGCCAAAGAACCTTAGAATCTGTATTCTTCACCCAGACTTCCATAACGTATGATCTCTCACCTAAAGGTAGATTCAGCAGTTGCTTCCTAACCTAAGCTAATACACCTGCCTAGGGAAGCCAGTATCTCCATGTTGACTGATCAGCAAGGTGGAAGAGGTGGCTAAACAATGATTTCAGTTGAAGTTGACTCTGATCACTATTGCAGCCTATGGCTCATCTGCCTAGACTGGTCATTCTGTGCCTCGTGGAGATCCAAGAAGACAAAGTTGCTTGCTTCAAGGCTTTCTTTAGGGGATATTTGGTATGAGACTGCTGTTCACTTCTTTTCCCTTCAGACCTAGCCAAATCATTGTGGAGAGAATCCTGGTGCCCTAATCTCCATTTTAGAGAAACATTGCTTCTGTACTCTTGTTATATGTTTCTACCCTTACTCAGCATGCTAGATATGCTTATCCCTCATGTTTCTTCCTCAGGACACTCACCTTTGTCATCCTTTCATAATGTTGCACTAGTGTATGAATGTGGATCAAAAGAAGGATTTTGGCATCTGGTCATCCATAATGGTATACCAAATGAAAGAATGGTAACTATTAGGAGAGGGAATTTTAAAACGAGAAATAGTACACATTTAAATATGTATGAGACAGTATATCACAATGCCTGTTGAGAATCAGATTATTCTTGCCTTCTGGTTTAGGTGATAGACTTCTTAAAAATAGCTGTGTACCTTTTTTTAGATAGAATGAGTATTAATTCAAATGAATGTTTTGTCTAAATCACAAGTTAAGCCTCAATTTGTAAAAAGTAAATTTCGGATTTAAAATTGACTGGCCTATTAAAGCCATATTGCACTTGCAATCGTATATTTAAGGTCAGTTTAGTTTTAGAATTATAACTTTATAAGGATTTGTTAGGTTGCTGTAAGACATTTATACTAGACAGCAACTGAAACTTTTATAAAATTCAACCTGTTCAATGAATATTGTTCCATGGTAATTTTCACCTATGACATTCTTTTACTTATGTTTTCATTGTTGAATTTGTTTTTAAAATTTGAGAAACTTTAATGAAGTTATTCCTAGTGAGGAATGGCTTTAATTTCAGAATGAGAAAAATACCAGTCACCTTTTATACGTACTTATTTACAAACCTAATGCTGTGTCATTGGATGTTTAGAGTTTAACATTTCATTTCGAAAGATGTCTTACATCTATTCTTGAATGTAAGGCAGAGCTTGCTAAAAGACATAACAATTAAGTATCCCCTACCCATATGTTCTGCTCTATGTGTCTCTTTAGCAATTTGTACTTCACATTTCTAGTTATAATTAGTATAAAAGTATCATAATAATCATGTAAAAGCAGCAAAGAATCCTGTGGCACCTTATAGACTAACAGACGTTTTGGAGCATGAGCTTTCGTGGGTGAATACCCACTTCGTCAGATGCATGTCATGAAAGCTCATGCTCCAAAACGTCTGTTAGTCTATAAGGTGCCACAGGATTCTTTGCTGCTTTTAGAGATCCAGACTAATACTGCTACCCCTCTGATAATAATCATGCAAATTATGGAAATCATTCAACCTGTCCTTAAAAATAACCCTTTGTTATTTTGTTAAAACCTAAAGACAAATTGGATATCATATATCAGAACATGTTTTTTTACTATGTTTTGAGCCCTGTAATTGAAATTGATACTGACAAGCCTAAACAATGTTTCCCAAGAGGATCTGTGCAATAAAACTGAAAATCTAAACATTTTGCCTGTACAACCAATTCACAGTCAAAAAGTTAAAATCCTGTTGTATCTGCAACATTTCCTGCTATTTTCTATCTTAGGTGAAATTCAGAATTTTTTGGAAGGGAAGGCAGTTATTTATGTATGTGTAATTTGGTGGGTTTTTTTTTTTCTTTTAGGGCATAACTAATTCAACATAGTGATTTTGTGTATAACCTCTCTCTAGCACAGCTGACAAAACTCATAATATCCCTCATGAAATTGCCATTTCATATCCTTCACTGCAGGGAATACTGTATTAATCATCACAAGCTATGGAACTATCCAAAGCAGTAAAACAGTTAGGAAGCTCACATGCATCTGTCACAGACTTGAATGTTCTAAACCACAGGTCTTGAACATGTACCTATCTTCACTCTCTTTTATACCCTGAATTGTGCAAGGAGAATGCTGTGATTGTTGTAGAAAAGAAAATGTGCAATATGTGGATGCAGAATAAATAGTGAAACAAGTGCCATAGAGATAAGAGAAGTTACAGTAAAACAGCCTAAGCCCATAAGGGTGTTCAGGACTATGATGGCAATAATGCAACAAGGGTAAAACTCACCTGTGCAGGAGACAGAATTTTTGCAGGGGCTAGTCTAAGACTGTGGAACAAACTCCCACAAATTAAAGACTGTCACAGACCTCACCACCTTTCATTCTAACTGCAAGATGCACTCCTTCTCTTATGTAAACACAGAGCAAAAAACTCTGCCAAAACATACTAGTACTCTGCAAGTATAGTTTTCCCCTTGAGGAAAGGATGAAACAGAGAATGAACCTCATGTGACAATTGTTAGTCATTTTTTATAATGCGCTAGTGGAAGGCACTCAGATATTACAGTGATGATGGCAGTACAAGAACCTACGTAGTATAGAATTGAATGAAATCAGTGCAAGTACAAGAGTCTGGGGTCATGGGGAATCTGCAATATTGAACACATACCACTAAGGTTATCGGGGGAAAAAAATATTATTTTACTACTTATATCAGTCCACCTTTCCAGCTGGATGTGACTATGAAATGGGGCCTGTGACATACTATTTTCCACTCATCTGAAATCTGATCATTAGAATTGATGATTCAGATTGCCCTAATTTCTACAGGTAAGAGCTTTGATACATACAGTGTTTGCCTGGTAAAAGAGAGCAATGTTATTTTTAAATTGTTAGAACCTTCCATCACTATGAGAGAAATGTCAGATTACAAATTTGGGGGGCGGAGGGTGTTCTGGATAAAAGGCAGTCCATATCAAATATATAAACTAAAAATCAAGATATTATCTTAAAAAGACACCTAATTGAAATCTGATAAGACTGGCTGACCTGTTGTTGACCTTTGATTGTAAAAATTGTTTGAAGTTGTGATTTTTGTGTGTGTGTAGCATGGGGGTTATATTCAGCTATTTATAATGATCGAGTATGCCAGACTTTAATATTTTAGTTCCATAGGAACATGTAAATTAATGGTGAGTCATCCCATTACAAGCATCTGTCATATAAGACCCCAATCCTGCAAAGATAGTTGCAGGTTGATCCCTCTGCAGAGCCCTATTGATGTTTGGTCTCTGTCCAGGCAAAGTGATCTGCACGTATGCATCTCTTTACAGAATTAGAGCCTTGAATTACAAGTATTATGTGATCAGGGTCCAGATTTTTAAAGGTATTTAGGCATTACTTGAACTCATGTTGCAAAGCCAAACTGATTTAGGAGCCTGAATATCACGTTCAAAAGTTATTTTGGCACTTAGAAGCCAAAATTCCATTAATAGTTGATGGGATTTGGACTCCTAAGTGCCTAATTCATTTAAGAAAATGAGATTTAGGCTCCTAAATCAGTTAGACGTTGCAATGCTGAGTGAAGCAATTCTAAAATACCTTTAAAAATCTGGGCCCAAGTAACTAATGTTTTTATATTAAAGAGACAGTTAATAAGTACAGTACCATCAAACACAAGTAACTATTCAGTAAATCTAAGGCAATTTGAATTTGTTTTCTACCATCCAACTTAATGTTTTGTTTCCACTGGTAGCTTTTGATTAACAGACACAGCTCTTTGGAGAACAGTCTTTGTAGTTCGTACAAATGGGAGACAACTCCTCCTAGTTGTCAACAATACACTGCTTTATTTATTTTTTGTCACTTTGAGATTTCCTTATTTATGTTTTTTTATTTCACTCCAAATCCTGTCTATTACGGTCAGAGCAGATGATTTCAACTGCCAAGGCTCTAAATATTTGCTTTCTTCTGGAAGCCTTGCCTACCTTCTGAAGTGTGTTTTGAATAGTCATATTGAATTATTTTTCTTTTCACTTTATTGCTTACCTTGGTAGGTCCCCCCCATCCACTTTGTTTTGACAATACACTGTTGTTGTGTTGTAGCTTCCACTATCTGCTTAAATATGTCTTCTTAAACATAAGAACATTATACACCTGAAGTCAGAGTTTAATGTTTTTTGCCAATCGTAATATGATTGTGCTGTTTTTTCCTTCTAAGTATATACAGTAACATGCCCTAAAACCATATGTTAATTAATATTCTCTGAACAGCTGAAAAGAATCTATTTAAACTGTGATTTTCCTTTTCCTTTTTTAGAGAACTTTTGAAAGTGTCTGCAATTTCTTGTGGCTGGCTAAAGTCAGGAGCCCAATTATACAGTTTCTTTAACTATTTTTAGATTACTATTTTCAATAGTGTAAATATTACATTTTATTAGATTTTTCCCTCCACTAACTATACATTGTCTGTAACACTTCTATATCTGCATATATTTTTTATTATTCTAGTTATTGTTCAGATCAAAGGTGGTGATATGACATTTTAGACACAATTAAGAAAAACATGGTCCCAGCAACAAGGAGCATGCCATAGGTGCACTGGGGAAAAAAAATCTCAGATTTGTGAGAGATCACCAGTTTTATTGGTATTCCCCATATTAAGCACTGAGGTTATCTCTCAACCCAATAGACTGTAGAATCAAAGAAATATTTTAAGTGCAGCCACTGTGAAATCAACATCAGATAAAGTATACATACAGAACCGTAAACTGTGGGTGGTGGGAGTGATGCATATAGGAGAGATGACGGAATCAATAGGGAAAGGGAAGCTCTTCCTTAGAGGATAATATTTAAAACCCCTGACCAAACATCGGTCAAACTGTTTGTTTAAAAGTTTTGAAATTGAATTAAAAATAGAAAAAACAGCTTGAGAGAGTTGGTAGTGTTCATAAAACACAAGTGGGCTCAAAAGTCATGCATTACATATATGTACAGTGTATGCCTGTCTCAGTTCAGGCCCTTAAAAATTTTGGGCATTAAATTGACATGACTGTGTTAATGAATTGGTATTCATATTTTGCAACTAAGCTCTTTTTTACCATCTCTGGAATGTCACCAGTCCAAGTCCTCTGCTTAACAAGAAAGAATTGGAATAATTGATAAACGTTTTCATATATTTACAGGCTTGACTGTGGCAACTTGAGTTATAAACACTCCACAGTACATTTTCTACAGAGTGCATTGGCTGGTATTCACACAGTTGACTGAATACCTCATCTCTGTGTTGACTCCTTTCAAGTTTAATTAGCTCCTTTTCAGTTTCTGTATTTGTCAAAAGTTTTATTTTAATGTATTTAGATTTTAATTCTTTTAATACAGAGTTTTATTGTGTATTTATTTTATTTTTGTTAAGAATGAAGGCAACAAATTTGTGTGGCAGTTGTGTGCCCTCACACACATCCAGTCTAGCTCATCATATGTAAACTGTGTAAGATTTTTAAAATAAAGCCAATTCACATTTCTTATTAGTCATCTGATTCTTAAATTGTTTTTTTACAACAGCTTTTGGAGCTGTTTGACAGTGAAGACCCTCGAGAACGGGACTACCTAAAAACAGTCTTACACAGAATTTATGGCAAGTTTCTTGGACTTAGAGCATTTATCCGAAAACAGATTAACAATATTTTTCTACGGTAAGTTTTTGGGGGAAAGTTGTTGGGTTATAAATGTTTTAAGAAACTAAATATTTATTTATTTATTTATTTATTTTTAACTTTATTTGGTAGGTTTGTTTATGAAACTGAACACTTCAATGGTGTAGCTGAACTACTGGAAATATTAGGAAGGTAAATTCATCTTTATATAATAATCCATCTCAGACAGCTATGCTGAAAATTTCAGGAGTCAATGGAAAATATAACCCTAAGCTCTGATCCTGAAAACAGACCTGTGCACATGCTTAACTTTAAGCACAGATTAAGTCTTAGCATGCCTCTTTGCAAAGAGGATTTGTGTGCACATTACAAAGTACAATTTTTTTCTTACATTGTTCGTTGTGCACTCATTTTGACTTGTACATTGCAAATTTTGTTTGAGCACACTAAACAGTTATTAGTGTGTTGGTTTCAGTGGGTTGCTAGTCAGTCTAATTGTAGTTCAACAGTCAGTTCCCAAAGAGCATCTTAAACTCATTAATTTACCAACCAAATAGGCACGATCATACATATTAGGCAACAAAACTATATGACTGATCACATAGTTATTCTCATGTCATTGCTATATAGTAGTTATGCTCTGACTAGAATGAACTGTACCTTGAACAGTAGCTAGTGCAAAGGTTCAGCACATAGTAGGATAATACCTGCAGTCTGTCTTCTTGTGTAATTACTTTGATAAAAACTACTTGTTCAGACCACAAGTAAATTTTCTGTGATGTCACTAATCAATGTTTCTTTTCTTATTTCTAGTATTATCAATGGTTTTGCTTTACCTCTTAAAGCTGAGCATAAACAGTTTCTGGTGAAGGTGCTGATTCCTTTACATACTGTCAGGAGTTTATCACTCTTCCATGCACAGGTAGAAATTATAAAAAACATTTTCTGCTTGGTTAAAACAGAACAGTATTCTTGATTGCTTTGGAAATCTTTTGCTTAGCCAAAAAAAATCTTCTGAATGGAAAAAAAAAAAACAAACCCTGCAGAAAACTTTTGTCATATGGAATAAAAATGAAACAGATAAGTATTTGGTAGACTTAATACATTCTGTAGAATAAATCTGATGGAATTTATAGATAGATAGATATCTGGGTTTCAGATAACCTTTGTCTACCTGTAAGATATTGTCTAGCACTGACACTCTGGAGGCTTTCCTCCAGACTCCCAGTTTTTCTTCCCCTCTAATGAGCCTATCTTCTCCACTCATCCAGGCCCTGATTCTGCAGCCAGAGGTCTCAGTTATTTTTGATTCTTGCACTGTCATCTGTCTAGTCTTTCTATCTTGGTAATTCTTGAAACACTCACCCTCTTTGCACTTTGGCTCTAAATTGATCCTAATTTCTGCACTCTGGCCTTGGTTTCTTAGTCTTTTGTGCCAGTTTTTGGCTGTGTTGGCTCATCTCATGTAAGTCGTCATTATGCTGATGCTGCTAAAAGTGTAAAAGAAACACATTAGCAGAACAATGAGCCTTTCACAATGTTGCTTACATGAGTACAGTTGGAACCCATAAAGTTCAAATGGTTTCAAAATGTACTTGGACATATTCTTTCTTCACTTTTCGTTTGTTTGTTTGTTCTTTGCTGTTGACTGTGGCTTGGATGCAGTTGCAAATTCCCCTGACTCACAGTGTAAAATAGGATTTACAATTTAGAATAATATGCATAATGAACTGTTCTGATTCCTTGTTCTTTTTAATACTGAACATGTCTTTTGAGTTCTCAGTAAAAATGTCATAATTTCATGTGTATATGTTTTTTCCCCTTCACAGCTGGCATATTGTATAGTACAGTTTCTGGAGAAAGATCCTTCACTCACAGAGCCAGTAAATATTTCTTTGGTTGTTTTTTTATATCTTAAACATCCAGTTTTCCCAGTTGTGAAATTGTAATATTTAATGTAAAATTTGCTTTCTCATTTGTAATTCAGGTCATTAGAGGTTTAATGAAATTCTGGCCGAAAACCTGCAGTCAGAAAGAGGTAAGTTCTATGTTGCTGTTAAGACTTTAATAAAGGGGTTTGATAGTTCTACAGATAAATGTTAAAGATACTTTTCTCCCAGGAACATCTAGAGAGTTTCAGGTAAATAATATAGACAACTCTTAAATGCTATTGTGGATTTTGGTGTCTGTTTAGCTCCTACAGGTGATTATCTGTGTTCAGACTGTCCTGTGTTGGACATAATTTTGACAATAAAGAGAGGTGTCAAGCTGCTGATAGTCATCAGCTCTTTTGGCAAGTTAAGCATTATATTGTAGTATGCCAATATAAGTGTTCTTTCACGAGGGAGTGACTCTTCATATGAAGAGAGCAAAAGTGAATGTTGTGGATTTATACGGAAAAATTCTATTACAAGTTGCAACAGTTTGTGTCAAGCCTACATTTTCAGAGTTGGGCTAGAGGTATTTTAGCTTCTAATGTAGATTGGCAATTAGTTGCATGATTACCTGATTTTGCAAATCTGAGTTTACACACTGATGTTTATGGGCACAACATGAGCATCTTTGTTTTGTCCCAAAAGACAAGCAATTAAAGATGGATCCTTTAATTAGCAGGGTAAAATCCTGGCCCATTGAAAATGAGAGCTTTGCCATGGTGTTGACTGGGACCAGAAATTCACCACAGGTACCCAGTGTCATCTGTAAATTCCTTAGGGCAAAGACCATGCATTATAATCTGTAAATAGAACACTAAGCATGTGTTGGTGTTCAGCAAATAATAATAGATCAGAGGCAAGATCCAGGAACTACTAAATATAGAATTAGTCACTCAGTTTGGGATTTAATACTATGAGATGCTGAGAATGGAAGCTAATAGAAGTTGAGGATGTTCAACACCTTGCAGGTCAAATGCGTTTTTGTTTTTTTTAAACCATGATTCAAATGTAGTCTTGTCTTCTCCCTCTTGCTTATGTTCACTCTCCCACTTAGCAGCCATTATTATTTCACAAATCCTTCAGCACTTCAGAATCATTTGAACCTCTCTGTTCCTAGAGGAACAAATATGTCATATGGATGTGTAAGGTGTGTGCAGGATTAGGGCCTAAATTGGAGGGGTTGAGGGGGCTGTTATAGCGCTTGTAACCTACAGAAACATACCTATTGCTGTATGAATACAACTATGATTAGCTCTAAGTTCATTGCAAATTAGCTGCAGAAATTGGTTCCTGTTGTTTAATTGTGTTTAGTCTTAGAGAACAAGTTTTCAAAATTTTGTACTCTAATTTTGCACCTGCTGTTAATTGTGGGGGCAAATCCTGAAATTTAGATATCTTAACTATCTGACTTCATCAGTAAATAAAGTAGATGACTACATTCTGTTGTTTGTGCCTCTAGAATTAGAGGATGGGTTGAGACCTGTTTGAAAACTTAGTCGATAAATTGCAAATACAAGAGTTGAGGAGTTCTGAATTTAACAATTAGTTGTGTCTAGGTCATGTTCCTTGGGGAGCTGGAGGAGATCTTGGATGTGATTGAACCTTCACAATTTGTCAAAATTCAGGAACCTTTATTTAAACAAATTGCCAAGTGTGTTTCGAGTCCTCACTTTCAGGTCAGTAATACAAGTACCTTTTTTTAAAAACAGGAATATAATTTCTAAAATCTTGGGAATATACAAAACGGATGCCTAAATGCTGAGTTTGCATTGTGCTGATTAGAACATACTATTTATATATCCATGGACGGGTTTGTTACAGTAGCAGTCCCTACACTCAGGAAAGATTGAAATAGAAAAAAGGTGAGACTCCAAGGGTGAGATCTTAGAGTCCATTCACATAACAGCACAAAACTTGCATCTCAAGGTAAAGGAGGGCTAAGTTGGGTTGAGGGAAAGGGCATGTTAGAGGCAGGGTGACAGGATGCAGTGCTTCAGTGATTCTAAGCAGTGCTCCTTACCTGTTGGGGTAGGCATGGAGGCTGCTGCAACTCAGAGAGCCCCTCAGGGCAGTCTGAATTATCCCAGCAACTGCTCTAGCCCCTAGAGTAGCCTAGAATCAGGAGGGTGCAATCCTAGCTTAAAGCCACCTTAGCCCAACCCCCTCTTGCCCTGGGCTTCAATCCTGCCAAAGGTTGAGCACCTCTTGTGAGATACTCCATACTTTTGGCTCCCTTTGATTTCTCTGGCAGACAAGGATTTGAAGCAAGCCTCAGCAGGTACTCTGCACTTACCCTGGGTTCAGGTCACATGACTCTGACCATAAAAGTGATCCAAATAGATTTTAGTTCATACGTAACCTTTCACCAAATAAGAAATTACAATGAAATCAGACACTGAATACTTACACATTAATTTTAACATTAATCATGTTTTAAATTTATTTTATATTTACCTTAAAAGACCACCTTACATTAAAACAAGTTATGCCCTGGATAAAATAGAGATTTCATTTAGAAAGTAATGATAACCCATTGATTGGCTCTGATGCTATTTGTTTTGTGGCATATTTTCTGTAAAATATAGCAAATTTATAGATAACGGATTTTTTTGCTAATGGGTTTTGTTCCTCCCTCCCCATCAAAGGTGGCAGAAAGGGCGCTGTATTATTGGAATAATGAATATATCATGAGTTTGATAGAAGAGAACTCCAACGTTATACTTCCCATCATGTTTTCCAGTCTTTATAGGATTTCCAAAGAACACTGGAATCCGTAAGTTTTGGCATTCTCTTTCATCTGTCCACTTGCTGAAACCTATATATTCAACCCTGGAATTCCAGATAAAGAAAACATGAAATAGCACCAAATTCAGACTTGATGTAAACAGATGCCACTCTATTAAAGCCAATGGGATTTAAACCAGAGCTGAATTTGGCTCAGAATATTGTTAAATTATCTGACATGCACAAAATCTGAACTCTGTAAAAAAGCAGCAGTGCAGATTGTTTTATTTCCAAAATATGTTAAGATAGCTAATGTAATATTTTTTAAATTTTTGTATTTATTTTTTCATCATAAATACAAAAACAATAGAAATAAAATATTGCATAATTACTAAGAAAAAATGTCATGTACCAAACGTTTCTAATGCTCTGTCAATACATTTCTATAAACTGGTTTACATGATAAGTCTAACTGTAAATTGGCCTGGACATACCCCTTGATCTTAAGACATCTCTGTAGATACATAATAATATTTTGAGTGGTGTCGTATAATCAGTGGCAGCAGCATTTTTGTAAACAGTAGCCGGTGCGCACACATTTCAGTAGATTATGTTTAGAAGTGTATTCAAAGACAATGACAGCTATTAAGTCGGTATTAATCAACAGTTAGCTCACAACGAGAGCCAAGTTGTTTGCTAATATAGAGAACCTAAATTCTCAAACTCCACTGCTGCTGTACACTGTTAAAAAAAGACATGTTCATCTTGACATGATCAGGATGATGTCCCTGTCCTATTTATCTGGGTTTTTTGTGTGTGTGTGTTTTTTACAATAGTCTAGGGCAGTGGTTTTCAAAGTTCAGGTTGCAAGGCACTGAGTTGCCTTGCTCAGCACCCAGGGACCCTAGCAGCTGGCTAGTAAGAACTAGTAGTCTCTACCTGTTCTGACACCACGCTGTGCCCTGGAAATGGCCAGCAGCAGATCCAGCAAATGGGAATTGCGGGGATGGTGCTTGTAGGCAGGAGCCGTGTGGAGCTGCTTGTGTGCCTCCGCCCAGGAGCTGGACCTGCTGCTGGTCGCCTCCTGGGCGCAGTGTGGTCAGTGGTGCCAGGATAGGCTGGAAGCCTGCCTCTGCATCCCAGCTGCGCCGCTGACCAGGAGCTGCTGGACATAAGCCCACGCCCCAATCCCCTGCCCCAGCCCTGAGCCCCCTCCTGTACCCCAACCCCCCCAGCCCAGAACCCGTACCTCCAGTCCAGAGTCCTGACCCCCTCCCATACCCCGACCCCCTCCCACACCCCAACCCCTTGCCCCAGCCCTGAACCCCCCTCCCACACCTGAAACCCCTCATCCCTCACTCTGTTGGGTCATGGGCATCAACAGTTTTCTTCAACTGGGTTGCCAGAAAGAGTTTGAAAACCACTGGTCTAGGGAAACATTTAATTAGATGTACAGTTATAATTAGATGTCACCCATTTACTGCCTGGGTTGATGGATAGCATTTAGTAATCACATCACAAAATGTAATGCTCGGATCATTTTTAGCATGCACGCTGCACTCTTGTACTGTGAAAATTTGTGATAAAGTAAAATTTTGTTTCTTAGAATTCTTCCTCAAAGATTTTTTCTTTTTCCAATGGACTTGTTTTCTTTTTACATGTACTAAAGTGAAATGATCATGAAACGTACAAATCCAAGGGAATCTTTCACATATCTCATACTTGGGTTCTTTACTTTGAGATATTCATACTTTATTCAAAGCATCTATTGAACCTTTTTTCTGTGCATCCTTCACATATGATGTTTAGATTTTAATTACTTCTGCTAGAATAACAATTCTGATCATTGGATTACATTCAGAATTGCTGCATTGCATGGTGAAATATCTGCAGTTGTATGTGCTAGCTGTCTGTTACCTGTAAGAGGTGGGGATTTGTTCTCTCCATTTAAATGATAAAAAATGATGAGAGCTTGATTCTCACTTCACATAAGTATGTTAATTAGGAGTAACTTCACTGAAGTCAAAGAAGTTACATCACTATAACTAGTAGGAGATTAGAATCAGGTTCAGCAGTTCCAAGAAGAAAAGTTCAGGAAAATGTGTAAATTATTTTTGTTCATATTCAATTTCAACTGAAACTAATAGATTCCTTATCTTTTTTGTATTTCACAGGGCTATTGTGGCTTTAGTCTACAATGTGTTGAAGGCATTTATGGAAATGAACAGCACCATGTTTGACGAGCTGACAGCCACTTACAAGTCAGATCGTCAGCGGTAACTTTTTAAAGCTTATTTGTCAGCTGTGCATAAGGCCTGCTGTTTAATTTTTTCCTCACATTTTGCTGTGATTGCATAATTTCACACATAATTGATTGCAATGCCTCATTTTTTTCTGCATGCTCATTAGCCTTCTCCTTGCAAGATGCCAGATAATATCATGAATAGGTGGTTGTTTTCTCCCCTATGAAATACAGTACCCGTTGCGTAGCTTGTGGATCTACATTCCTCACAGAACTCTTTTTGGCACCACATTCCAAAAGATTTAAATGTATCAAGATTTTCAGTAATAAAAGAGCAAGGGTTTAAAGATATCACTTTGCTTAAAGGCTTCCAAAAGGGTGGAGGTTGGACATGAGGGGTTTCCTCAACACGTGACTCACCATAAGACCCATCCTATTTATCCTGCATGTGGTCTTAAGCCTAAGTGGCACCTTTCAGCCCTTTCAGTTTTTCCTTTTTCACGGATCTTGATATAGCTGAGTCCTTTAGAGTGCAGGATCCAGTAGATGCACCATTCATACAATCATTAGTTGCACCCTAGTAAAATGTTTTTTTGTCTATTTTCCTTAATCTTCATTCTCCAATTATAGTGCATCGTCTTTTGTCTAAAATTTCAGCTTATCCAAAGCGGCAGGTGAAAAAAATGAGGAAACTTCGGGAACTCCGAGCAGTTTGCGACTTCGTTTAAGTCATGCTTTTTGTGTGACTCGGGGTTCCCACAAGCAAAGTGAAGGGTACTGTATGTCATCAAACCTTGTTAGGTTAGTATAGCCTCTGAAGTCTTTTGGAGGCCATGATACTGTTGAATTATGTGACCAGGTTCATAGTTCACCTTCCTTTTGATAAGCTTTGCTTTTATATGTAATAAAATACAATGTTTTATACATTTAAAAATCTGCTTTGATGGGTTAGATGGTGCACTGGATTAATGACTGCACTAACATGTTATTTCTGGAATCCTGGGTTTAAACCTGAGCCAAATCATAGGTGACTTGATGGTTTTTGTTGAGGCCCTGGTAGACAAGGTTCAGTCTGTCAGACTAGCTGACATCATCACTGTACAGTTTGTAGTGTGTGCAACACAGAATCCTAGGACTAGGGGTCTGATACAGGAAGGTTCTGAGAAGCCTCAGCTACTACTGAAATCGATGAATGCTGGAGGGACTTTTTATCTCATGAGGCATTCAGAGTTTCACAGGATCAGACCCTGCCATAGCATGTATGTTGCAGGTAATGACTGTGTGGAAGAGCTTTCTTAGCACTTGCTTACATAACCTCTACTTTATCTAGGGCTGATGCTGATCTTTTAAATACATTTATTTATAAATTATTATTTTAATATGTATACTGAAATGTAAAAAATGGGATAACTTCAAATATTAAACCATGTTTAATATTAACAATTAAACAATCACCATTTGCTGAGATAAAGACTTCTTAGGGTTCTGTGGACAAACATGGGCAAGTATTCGAACATCTTTTCCATAGGAGATTAGATTTTCGTTTACTAAGTGCTGGTGCAAAATTCATTAGTATTTGGAAGGAGTGTTGTAGGTAGAAATGGTAAATAGTTCAGTAAGAACTTGATAATGGGAACCCTCAGAATGAAATTCTGGTGTAAGAACACACATTTCAAAGGGGACAGTCCAGTTGACTTCAGTGGTATTACTCACAGGATCAGGGCCTAGGAATAGAAATAAATTATAATAGACTTACTTTGGGTTCCCCAGTAGAACAAAGTTTACAAAAATAAGACTGATGTGTAGCCAGGTTATTTATAATTTGTTAGGGTTAAAGTTTTCAGTGTCAATGAATAATAATAGATCAAACATAGGTGAACTAATGAGGTAACCTACTTAAATATTTTAGAAAGAAAAGATATATGATACAGTGATTAGATAATATAATGATAAATTTCTGGTAAGTGTATTCATCATTTCTTATATTTAATTTTGAATATTTTTCAGTAGCTGTGTGTAATGAAAGTAGAAATTATAAATGAAAACAAATGTTTGTTTCTAACCAAGAATGGTGTTAAAAGATATGATCAAATGACAGGCTGCATACATTTAGTCAAAAAGCAAAGTGAGATGAATTTCCCAGGTAGCAAGTTGTACCAGCATAAAGCTTCTAAATCAGTGGAATATTTTAAGAAACTTTGCAGTGTGACAAGTTGGGAATCTAGATATCAGTACCCTAGAAGCCATGATGTTTATATTCCCATTGGACCTGATCCTGCAAGGTGAGTTAAGCAAAAATTGAAAGCTCTCTCCAACTTATAGCATCAAGACCATACGTATTCCATGTGTTGTAGTTGTTATCAGAACACATTGACTTAATTTTATACTTATTTAAAAGCAATTACAACATTATGTCCCCACATTGTAGCATAAGGACCATATTAACTCCAAATAACCAGTGACAAAGAGATAAAACTCAGAGAATAAACACATTAAGAAAGTTCTAGTTTAGTTTTTTAATTTTTGTTGGGTTTCCCCTGAAACCTCTTCCACTCAGTTCCCCAAGAACTCAGTTGGACTACAATCTTGTCACTCTGATTCCTTTATCTAATTAGGCAGTGCAATCTGTTGGTAAAGCAAACATTGCACAGATTATTTTGTATTGATTCAGTAGGAATAAAGACAAATGCATTGAATGAGGGTCAGATCCTGTAACTGAATTCACACTAGGTGCACTGGGATGGAGCATTGCTGAAGTTAATCTGGCCTTGTTTGAGAGAATAGGCTAGGGTTAACTTTAATGAAAGCAAGAGAGACCCTAATATCCTTCTTTAAACAAATAAATAAACTTGAAATTGTGAAATAGAGCTTGGCCAAAAAGTATATATTAATCTGAAATGTAATATATTTGCTCCATAAAATATTTTAATATAATTCTAATATGAACGAGTTATTTTTGCTCTACTGTAAAAGTAACATAAGTAAAGATATTTTTAACTGTTTTTAATTATACCCCATCATCTGTTTCTTAGTTTTTTTCAGCATTTTTGATGTAGATAAACTAAAATTTGGAGTAAAAAATGTGTACTGAAAATAAATATACATTAGGGAAAAATGCACGTGCATTAGAAAAAGTATTGCTCATAGCTTATATCAAATAAGTATTTTTGGATAGGTACTTTTAAAGCTTCCTTTGCTATTAACACTTCATTTTATTTTATCTGCTAGTGAGAAGAAGAAAGAGAAGGAACGTGAAGAACTGTGGAAAAAACTGGAGGATTTGGAGTTAAAGAGAGGTCTTAGACGTGATGGAATAATTCCAACTTAACAAAAGAAACAAAGCAGCATTATTAACCTGTGGAGTCACACATTTATGTAGTAGAAGATGGAGCAACAGTTTTCTGTATTGTGCAACTTTACAGTAGATTTCACATTTGTTTCATTATTACAACAGCACTGTATATAACTGTCTCTAAGTAAAGGAAAAAATAAGGACTTTTCTCCAAAGTTTGGACAGCAGATGAACTCCTCAGAACTTTGCAACATAATCATTGTTTTGACCCTTCTTTAAATCCAGTCTTCAAAGATCTGTTGATGAAAATTGCTATGTCAAAATTTCATTGTCAGGACCTGTTCCTTATTTATCATTAGCAGAGAGTATGATGCAACTTTCAAATGTGAACAATCTTAAATTTAGCTTGCCTTTCTGCTAAACTGTTAAATGTATTTATAGTAAAAGAGAAAAATAATTGTCATTTCCTTTTGAGTTTGTGTAACATCCTCCCTCTCTGGATAACTTTACTGTAATTTGATGTTTTTTTCCCTTTTGCACATCTTCATAAGTTGAATGTCCATGCAGATCAGGGCCATGAAAAATATAGGCCCCTAAGGTTTTGTTTACTGGTGTGAGTATCTTTCTGGTACCAGGCTAGCACTGGTACTCCTTCAGTTTAAACATTAGGAGTAAAAATAAAGAGATGACAAACATAGTAGGGAAGGAAATTTCAGATTAATGCATCAATTTATTGTGAATCCACACTGTCTTGAATCCTTTGAAAATGGGCAATAGTAACACCATGAACTTCAGTACTTAACCAGTATTAGTTACATGTCATTGGACACACATACCAGAGCTGTTTTGGTAATACTAATGGCTAAATGATTACTATATACATTTTATTGGACCATTTTGAAATTATAACGACAAACGCTAAACAGTACAAGCATGAAATTGATCTCCAGTGGTCATGGGTCTAATTGGGAACAGAGCTGAGCAAACAGTTTGGACTGTTTGGAGTTGTTGCCTTACTTTTTAATATGTATTTATAAAATATTCCAGCAAAAGAGGATGTAGCCTCTAAAAACATACTATAGTGTTTTTGTGACTGTAGTACTATTACTCATCATAGCACCAGCCCAATGGTTTTAGCTGGAAAGGATTCTGGATAATATACTTCTGCATTCTGAAGTGGATGCTCATTCCTAACTACTGTATTTGTTACCAAAAGTGGTTCTACAAATGCTACTGAAAAAAAATTCTGGAAATCCTAATGTCCTGAGTATTAATAATAAAGTTTAAAATGCTTTTATATCAAAGGTGCATTGTGACCAAATTGTTTAAAAGCAAAACAAGAGGGCTGTATTATAAGTATGCATTATTGGCTATCTGCTTTGTATTTGAAAGTGGAATCTTACATCTTTGATCGTTAAAATGCTGATAAGACTTATGTACAGTATATATTTAGCTAATGCAGTTGCATTATTTTATACCGAAAGGTATGTGTTTCAGGATTTTTCTCCAGGATGCTTTTGAACTGTTATAGACATATAACAACAGTGAGCTGATAATCCTAAACCGTCAATCCAGCAGTATTTATGGTATAAAGCTGACTTGGTGTTCATGAGTCTTTGTGTTAGTTGCAAACATGAACTTATGACCTGTTGCCATTGATAGAAATACAGTATAAGTATGAGCTTGTATATTTTTCTTCCTACCATTCAAATATACAGTAGAATTTGAGGTTTTCTTGTTTCCAGATGCAAAAAATAAAAAAAATAAAAATGGGAGGGGAGCAGGAATCCAATCCCATTTTACTGACTCTTTCAGGATTATCAGGTCACAGTTTGTACACATGAGTCTGCGCATTGGATGTTGTAAATGCAACAACTTTGTAAAAACTTGACACTGTTAATTCTGAAAAAAGAACAGAAGTAAACTAGTCATATGCAACACAAAACATCATGACATGGTTTAATGGGATTAATATAAGCCTCTTATAAGAACACTGACTGGGACTCAATGTAAACTTGGCAGATACAGTCAGCGAAACATTTTATTTAAAAGTGCTGGAACAAAGGTGCAAGCTCAAATCTGAAGATTAAATAAATTTATAACAAATCGTCCCTTAACCCTTTGATTTTTGGCAGCCTTTTTGTTTCTACTACAGGTTGGGGTTATGTTTAGTAGTTTGACTATATCTGAAATTAACATGCTGCATGAGAGGGTGCATTTAAACTCGTGCCTGACTACACTGGGTTAAATGGTCAACAATTGAACTATTATGATGGGAAGAAATCTTGGTGTTTCCGTTTTTTTTTCTGCCTGGTGGAATGAAAAGAAATAATGTGACATTAGAAAAAGACACCTTGTCCTGTACTTAGAATTTAGGTGAGTGTTGACCATTCTTGGATGTTCTTGGTTTCAGTGTGACCTATTGGAATTGATGATACAAAATGGATGAGAACCTAGCTGGTTGCAATATTTTATTACCTCTAATGGGGGATATTGGGGAGTATCTAAAGTGATTTTCACTTCCACGATGAAATGTTTCTTAAATTGAATGAGGTTATGTGATGTTAGTCATGCAACTCTAAAAAGGTGAGGTCATTCTGAGGTTGTACTCTGTGATGTACTTAAAGAAGCACTTGCCATAGTACTACAGAATCCACGCAATCCACTGTTGGCTGCAACCCACAGGCAATATACTGCTCCTGTCCCACTAGAGTCCATGGGAGGTTTATGCAAAGATAAAGGCAGCATATGGACATAAGTCAATAGTGATCAGTGCATCTGTTCGTTTGTGATTTTGTTTGCTTCATGGTTTTGAGAAACTACTTTTTTTGTTAGTTTTTTGTAGACTGCTAGCATTACAGTTGATGGGAGATCACTCATGGCTTGTACCATATTGGTTACAGGGGAAAGGATTGAATGTTGTCAGGTAAAAGTAATGAACTACATTTTCAAAACTAGAGCATTGCATGGGGATGTAACAGCTGTTAAAGTTCTTCTTGCATACTTTAAGTTGAGCATGCATTGCTTTCTTCATCTTGCAAGCTTTCCTTATTGTTTTCTTTTTATTGCTATTGAATGTTTTTTGTCTCCCTTCCAAATCTTTGAATGCTTTAAATAAAAGTACTCTAATGCCATTGGAGTATTTGCAAGCAGGGTTACTGTAAATTAATCTTGGTTTTGTTAGCATAAATAGAAGGATTTAATTTATTTTTACTTCCTTCTATATACGGAACAATCCAGGATGCAGAGCCCAGAACTGCTTGAGCTAGAATTGAAGCAGCTGTACTTATGTTGTACATGTGTAAGTATAGCCTCAGGCTCTCTTACACTATGGAAAAAGAAAATGTATTACGAGCTTTAAAAGCTTTTTTATAGTTTTGTGGGAGAGTTGGAGAACTGGATAGATATTTCCTCCCCCAGTGCACCTCATTTTCCTTTCAGTTGGGAGCACACAACTGGCTTAGAAGTCAGAGATGCCCTTTTTTCAATACTGAGAGTTGCTCTGTGACAAAATGAGGGTGATAAACAGGCATGATGGAAGAATGTTTTTATTTGCACATTAATATTTTTATTTTTGTATCGTGGCTCATCAGCTTTCCAAAATAGCTGTGCAATGAGCCACAAACTAGTTTTTCTAGTAGGTATTGGCAGAGAGTTTTTTATATTCCCCAATATTTTCCTTTCAGAGTCTGGATAAAAGGATTGTGTATCCTCGAAGCAAAATTCAGCCAATTATGATTTATGAGAAAGTTTTATCCAAGTGCTGCTTACTAGCCACAGAAGCAGCAGCATCTGTTCAAGAGAAACAGACATTCTATCATGACCTCTCTGAACACAGGTTTATTTTTATTTGTTTGGATCACTTACTGTAAATACGTTATAATCATAACCTCATGTATTGATGAGGGTTTTTTCAAATATAAATAATACCAATACATTTCTTGTCGTCCTATTTTTTGATTGTAGTATAAAGAATGACCTGCTCATGCTTTTTGTTTAAAAATTAGCATTAGAGTAATAGATTTCTTGATATTTTAGTATTTCATTGTTTAAGCAGGAGAGGGCAGCAAAAGTTCATTTCCCACTCTTTCCCCTTCCCCACCCCCCAAAAATGCCATGATCCGTTACTGTTTTTAAATCTAGATGCAGTTAAACTATTGGGTGGGTGGAGAAATAAAACCTTTTTTTATATATGAAAAGTTGCTTATGGAAATATATAGACTGGTCTAACCAGACCATGAAAATGTCTTCTATGCTACAGCAAGGTGGGAATAAAAAGAAAAATCTTCCACCTCTGGGTAAAGTGAAGCAGGTCTTAAAGACTTGGATTCAAAATATCATTCTTTGGACATCGTTTACTTTCTTAAAAATGCTATTAAAGAGAGAAACTCAAACTCAGTGGTGCTCCCAGATATAAATGTGTATCCTTTCTCTTTTGCACATGTGCAAGAGACTCTGTACTATGGGTGCATCTAATAAAAAAGCAATGAAGTGTTTTCCAGGTGCGTGGCTTTTTTTCTCCTGTCTATACTTCACATGCCTTTTCAGCAATGGTCTTCCAGCCATTGGATATCATTTCTTGTACATGTCAAACATTAAGGTATCTCAGTGATGGAAAGATGTTGAGTTCGTGAGACAGGAATGTTAAGGCTCTGTGAGAATTTCCATTATAAGCTCCCAGTTTTCTTTTGCGAGTGTGATGATTGGTCCTCTTAATTGCAACCACATCTGAGTCTAACGGAGACCTTAAAACCATTGGATATGGGAGCATAGGCACTGGTTCTGTGGCATGCTTCCACTAACCCCTGTCGACCTTGAGCTCTGCAGGTGTGCTCTTCATGATACCATTCTGCCCCTTCAATCTCTGATCCAGTCTGCACTGTCCTATTCATTTCTCCTAGCCAGAATCTGCAGTTCTTCACAGACACAGCCTAGGAAGATGGGGATGAACCCAGGCAGAGGCCAATGGGCGGATCCTGTTAGTGTGTGACTGCTGCAGGAGTTGTGCAACCATGGAAGTCAAAAGACAAGCAGTGGAGGCACAGGGATCCCTTCCAGATGGCACTGGGCTCAGCTAATCCTCTGGGATCTGTGGATTGAACCCCTTTCATGTTCCGTAAGGGGGTCAGGGCAGGGGATAGCCTGTGTCATAAGGAATGATCATTTGCCCAATAATCTTGATTTAAAGGTTTTAAATCCTTAGGTAAATTATTCCATTGGTTAGTTAACCTCTGTTAGAAATGGGTGCCTTATTTCATCTCTCAATTTGTCTAGCTTCAGCTTCCAATCATTGGCTCTTGTTATACCTTTTTCTACTAGAATGAAAAGCCCTCTCCTGACAGAAATCTTGTCCCTACGTAAGGACTGTGATCAAGGCACCTCTTAACCTTCTCTTAGATTAAGCTTCTTTAGTCTCTCGTAAAGTGTGTTTTCCAGTCCTTGGAAGGTTTTCCAGTCCAGTTGTAAGAAATTAGTATCTTCAGTGAGTTACTGCTCAGTGGGGATTTCTCTGTTGATTATTGTTCAAATAGGAAATAATCTTTAAGGACTTAGAGGTATTTAAAAAAAGCTTCTTCCTATTTGCAGTACTAGTACTATAGGGTTTGTCTACATCGCCCTGCAGTTCAGACTGCAGGGCTGGGAATTGCAGAGCACTCTAACATGCTGTGCTGTAACTACCCCATGTGGACACTGCAGGCGTGAACCAAAAGGTACCTGGTTAACGTTAACATGGGCCTCTTTCAAACAGGTAACCTAAACACAGGTATCTTTTAGCTCGCTCCAGCAGCATCCACGTGAGGCAGTTACAGCACAATTCTTTGGTGCACGCTGCAGTCCGCACACCCATAGTCTGCAATGCAGCCCAATGTTGACATAGCCGTAGTTAGCTAATTCCCTGAACCTCAAATTTCCTTTCCACAAATTCTCAGTTTCTCAGTCAGCAGCCGACCTTCATTCCATGTTAAATTCAGGATTACCCCACAAATTATGGGCTGCCCTCAATCATAAGTAGGGCCCTTCCAAATTCATGGTCATAAAAAATGCCAGTTGGGTGGGAGCCCAGATCTGAAGGCAGTTCCAACAACAGCACAGAAATAAAGATGCCAATACCATGCCAGGCCCCCTTCTGCACTGCTGCTCTCCAGCTGCCCAGCTCTGAAGGCACCACTGCCACCACCAGCAGCACAGAAGTAAACCCCCCCTACAATAACCTTGTGACCTCCCTCCCCCACAACTCCTTCTTGGGTCAGGACCACTACAATTACACCACCCTGAACTTGCAGATTTAAATGGCTGAGGCTGAAATCATAAAATTAACAATTTTTTAAATCCTGTGACTGTGAAATTGACCAAAAGGGACTGTGGGTTTGGTAGAGCCCTCGTCACAAGTCCAGGGGTACCTCTGTGCACTATGGGCTTTTACTCTCGGAGACGAGAAGTCTGTATTAAAACATTTTCAGTTTAACATACATTGTAACATCACTTGTGGCATTAATTCAGAAACTGCTTAAAGGGCTTGAGTTAGCTGCTGAAATTATCTTGTTTTAAGAATAAATGCTGAAGCCAAAGAGAGTACGCTGTAAATTTGCTAATAAACATTTTGAAAGAAGCCTTGCTAACAACTGTTTGCTGTGACCTGACACTTTTTTTAAGCCGATTGCAGCCCAGGCACATGAAAATCACATTACATTGAAATTTTTTTAAGTTGTTTCTCAGCGTTTTCATTATTTCAATCCTTTTATTTTACATCAGACTAATGTGTTTTCCAATAAGCTGGAAATGTCTGTTTCCCAAATGCCATTGCCTCTTTTATGCAGACAAAGAAATACGGCACTCTGTAAAGTTTGACGGCTGCACTGATCAAATTAGGTGCAGCTAATTTTTAAAAAATCTGATTGAATAATCTGTTATTTGAAAGAAGTAGATGTAGGCCCCGTTGCTGTGGGGATGCACCACTAGGATGCTCTAGTAAAAGTAACAGAAGCCACAACTATATTAAATGGCTCGTTTTCAATCCTTATGTGATGATATGGTTGGTGGACTGTCCTTACCATTCCTTTCCTGTATTGACTTGTGTGTCATCTCAGTCTGTAGGGCAGGAAGGCCACCATCATGTCCATAATATCAGGGAGGAACTTGCCAAAGGGGGGTCCAGAATCCTTCCATCTTCATTAGCAGCAGGGCTGGATTTAGGAACTGTATGATTGATTGGGAGCCTAGATTGGGATTTAGCTCTTGTTTGTGGACTCGTTATTGGGATAAGGAGTTGAGGACTGCAGCTTTGAAATGAGCTGACCATCAACCCGTTTAGTTTAATGTTGCCAGTTCACCTCAGCTTTTTCTGGTGCAGCAGGCACATCCGATTGGTCTGTTCACAGATGGACACAATTTCATTCAGATATTTTCTTACCAGTAATACTATACAACTGTTGGATATGATAACCTTTTGCTAGACCAGTGGGACATTATACTCATCTATTGACACAATGACTCCCCAGCACACTCTGCAGAGGTCCCCTTGGCTGTACAGATGAAATGCTTGGGATGGAAGGGTTGCAGATTTAAATCAAAAGATATACCAACACTGATAGTTTTTGAAACTAGGACAGGCATCTGCATTATATAATATTTGGAAGTTCAGACTTGTTAATGGATAAGGCCCTACCAAATTCACAGTCCATTTTGGTCAATATCACAGCCATAGGATGTTAACTGAAATCATGAAATTTACTATTTTTATTTAAATTTAAATGAAATTTCACAGTGTTGTAATTATAGGGATCCTGACCCAAAAAGGAGTTGTGGGGGGTCACGGTATTGCTATCCTTACTTCTGCACTGCTGCAGGTGGCGGCGCTACCTTCAAAGCTTGGTAGCTGGAGAGCAGTGGCTGCTGGCAGTGATCCCAGCTCTGAAGGCAGAGCCGCTGCCAGCAGCAGCACAGAAGTAAGGATGGCATGGGATGGTATTGCCACTTTTTATTTCTGCCCTGCTGCCTGCAAAACTGGGCCCTCAGTCAGCAGCTGCCATTCTCCGGTTGCACAGTTCTGAAGGCAGCAGCACGGAAGTAAGGGTGGCATGGTCTGGGATTGCCACCCTTACTTCTATGCTGCTGCTGGTAGGGTGCTGCCTTCAGGGCTGGGCATCTGGCCAACAGCCACTGCTCTCCAGCCGCCCAGCTCTGAAGGCAGCACAGAAGTAAAGGTGGCAATACTGTTACCCCACACAACTCCCTTTTGGGTTTGGACCCCTAATTTGAGAAACGCTGGTCTCCTTGTGAAATCTGTATAGTATAGGCTAAAAGCACACACAAGACCAGATTTCATGGTCTGTGACACAGTTTTCACAGCCATGAATTTGGCAGAGCCCTATTGATGGAGCTGCTACACTAAGGGCTGCTGTTTATTGTATCTCAAAGTAAACTGAATATTGGCAGAAATACACTCTTGGTTTGCTTGAGTGAGGAAATGCAGAATTCAGACAGTGTTAATTAGTTATTAGTTCACAGGCTATTTCACAGGCACAAAGGGATATTATCTGCATTTGCTCTGTGACATTCCTCAGACAATAGTTGATTCACATAGTTTGTATTATAGAGTAGATTCCAAGTGTCAATTATAATTGAACTAATATAGTTCTTAGGAGTATGAAGGAAACAGTGTTTCCTTCTGTAACTCAGTAATACACACAATCACATTTTAATGATATGCCATTAAGTGATACATGATCAACAAGGCTCAGCTTGTCAAGATTTTAACAACAGTGCCAAACCAAACATATTGAACAAAGTGAAGGTACCTATGCCAATTGTTAGCAGGAGGGAGAGGTTGAAGATCAGGGAAGAGGTCAAGTATTTCGGTAATCTCCAAACCTGAGAGATTCCCCTACTATGTTGTTTTGCTGGTCTCAGAGCTGACATGAAAGGTCTTGAATATCAAGATTCCTGTCAGGTGTGGTACAGGGTTTGTTCCGAACTGATATCAGGACATAGTTGTGTCTGCTCCAGCAGAGGCCATTTCTAAATGACTCTTCTATTTAAAATGGTTTCATGTCATAAGCCTCAGTTCCCTCTGAAATTTCCAGTCTGGATCATTAAAAGAATATTTGCCTATCTCAAAATGTGTTGCCACATATTTGAATATGCAAACCTGTAGGTTTTCCCCTCCAATGAGAGCTCTAAAGAGTTCACAAATACATTTTTAAAACTGACCTCTCATTTTGCCATTGCTTAAAATATTGATACAATAAATCTGACAGACCAGTTAAAGATACATTGAGATCTGTGATTTGGAAGATTTAGTCTCAACTTAGACAGGGGCTCCAATAGATTTTTAGCTGACTGTTTCAGTGCTATAATTTCCATGCATTCTCAAAAAAGCTTCTTATCTGATAACTAGCAACCAAGTTGCTCGAGTCTCTTGATCCTAAAAATCACACTGTCATTTATAGAATGTGAGTGAAATTGAAAGGGAAGCATGCTGCGGCAGAAATATTCAAGACTACTGTAGAGATAGTGGCCTTCACCAGTTCCTCTCTAGATGAATCCCTCCAACTTGGATTCCTTGGGCTCCAAAGGTTTGGAAATTGAAGTGTTCTTCTTCGAGTGCTTGCTCATATCCATTCCAGTTAGGTGTGCACGCGCTGCGTGCACGTTCATCGGAAGATTTTTACCCTAGCAACACTTGGTGGGTCGGCTGGGCACCCCCTGGAGTGGCGCCGCCATGGCGCTGGATATATATCCCTCTCGACCCAACCGCCCCTCAGTTCCTTCTTACCGCCCGTGTCGGTCGTTGGAACTGTGGAGTGCGATTGTACTGACCTCCACCTCCCTAGCTATTTGTAGTTTTCTAGTTATTTTGTTGTGTATATAGTTATAGTTAATTTTTATTGTTCATAGTTAGTGTATAGTTAAGAGGGGTTCAGGGATTAGCCCCTTCCCCACACCCGGTGCCGGGGCCTATGCCCAGTTCACCGGGTTTCAAACCGTGCTCGGCCTGTCATAAGCTGATGCCGACGGGATCCACACAAGTCCTGCCTTAAGTGCCTCTGGGAATCTCACCTGGCAGATAAGTGTCACATTTGCAAGGCTTTTAAGCTGAGAACAAAAAAGGAGCGGGACTTTTGGCTAAAGCAGCTCCTCATGGAGGCATCGCTTACCCCTCCGCCTTTGGCACCCAGCGCTGGTCAGTTGGCGGGTAGAAGCACCTCCTCGGCACTGGACCGTGCTGGTACTGCCAAGGCTTCTCGGCACCGGCCGTCGCCGGCACCGAAGTCGACTCAGCACCGCTCCTTCTCCCCGAGGTCGAGAAAGCCTAAGACTCCTGCTGCTTCCGTGCCACCTGCACCGCAGCCAGAGAGCTCGTTTAAGTCTGATCGCCCGGCACCGACACCTGCCGCAGCACCGACAACGTCGGCACTGTCAATTCCGGTCCCACGAGGGCCGTCGAGTCCGGTGCCTGACAGCTCCCTGGCACACGCCATGGTTGAGCTTACTATTCCTTCCATGCCGGAGACATTCTCAGTGGCGAGGGATCTGATTGCCATGACAGAGTCGACACTGCTTCAACCCCCGGCACCGCCAGTGTGGGTAATACAGTCTATCGGCAAGCCTGCCTTGATAAGACCATCCTCTGTTGGCACAGCAAAGCGGCACCGTTCACGATCACGGTCCCGCAGATGCTCCAGGTCCTGTTGGCGCTCTCGCTCCCGAAGTTGCTCGCAGTCCCGGTACCGTTCTCCTCCTCGGTACCGGTTACACTCGCGCCACCGGTCAGTATCCCGTTCACCGGCCTGTTACTCTCGACACTGTTTCAGCTCCCGGCTCAGTCGATCTCCCAGCACTGCTCCGGTCGCAGATCCCGATCTCATTCCCTGTACCGGTCCCCAGTGCCGAGTAGGGCAAGGTCTGCTAGAGACAGAGACTCTGCCCAGGGCTTTTCAGCACCTCCATGGCCGTCCAGACACGCATCAGTGTCGTCCCACGTGAACAGGTCTTATGCTCAGGACCACGATTCTGATGTGCCCACCAGAGTCTTCCAAGAGACTCAGGCCCAGGACCAAGGACCCCATCAGTGGTCTTTCTGGACACCTTGGGTGTACCACCAGGCCCAAAGCATACCAGTAGTTCCGTCCCATTCTGTCTCATCAGAGCACCGAGTGCCAGAGGCGACGGTTAGCTGTCCCCCTCCGACTGCTGCAGAGGAAGTCCCAGTTCACCCACTGGATTCCCAGGTTCCTCTGGAGCAGGAGATCACCCAAGAGCAACAGGCCACCCAGGACCCGCTCATCGCCAGCATCTCCTCTTCCTCTTCTCCAGATGAGGCGGTGGCAGGAACATCCTCCTCGGGCCCTCCTCCAATTGACCTGAGAGCCTATCAGGACCTCCTAAGGAGGGTAGCACTCAATATGAATCTCCAGGTGGAGGAGGTCCCGGAGGTAGAGGACCCGGTAGTGGACATTCTATTGGCGGATGCCCCCACTAGATGGCCCTACCGTTTATTTGGACCATCCAGGCGAATACCGATACTATATGGCAGTCCCCAGCCTCTATCATTCCTGCGGCCAGGGGAGTCGAGCGTAAATATATGGTGCCCTCTAAAGGGTACGAGTACTTGTATGTCCATCCTCCTCCCTGCTCACAAGTCGTCCAGTCCGTTAATGAGAGGGAATGTTATGGCCGGCAGGCGCCAGCCCCGAAATCGAAGGAGACTAAGCGAATGGACCTACTCGGCCGCAAGGTGTACTTGTCAGGGGCCCTACAGCTCTGGGTGGCAAATCAACAAGCCTTGCTTAGCCGCTATAATTATAACACCTGGGTGGTGGTGGGTAAGTTTACAGAGCTTCTCCCTCAAGACTCCCGCCAAGAGTTCGCTTCCCTCTTGGAGGAAGGAAAAAAGGTGGCCCGAACTTCCCTCCAGGCCTCGTTGGATGCAGCAGACTCAGCAGCCAGGACTCTGGCCTCGGGTGTTGCCATGAGGCGCATCTCATGGCTTCAGGTTTCAAACCTCCCACTGGAGCTGCAGTATACCATTCAGGACTAGCCATTTGATGGTAAAGGCCTCTTCTCGGAAAAGACTGACCCCAGGCTGCAAAGCCTGAAGGACAACAGGGTCATAATGTGCTCTCTCGGCATGCAGACGCTGGTGACCCAACGCAGGCCTTTCCGTCCCCAGACTCACCACCCATACTCTGTGCCTAGACAAAGACAGGACTTTGGCAGGCGGTGCAGCCAAGGTGATCTCAGATGACAGTCAGGACCCCAAGGGGGCCAAAATCAAGGTCCCTTGAAACCACCACTGGGACCAAAGACGAACTTTTGAAGGTGCGCCCGAGGGCGGCATACCAGTTACATGCCAGGATCCCTCTCCTCCCTTCTCCAACCATCTCTCCTATTTCCTCCTGGCGTGGTCCCAGTTAACTTCAGATTGCTGTGTCCTACGCACGGTGGAGTATGGGTACCACCTCCAATTTATTTCAACCCCTCCCTCCCACTCTTCAGGGACCCTTCTCACGAGCAATTCCTCTTACAAGAGGTGCAGACGCTCCTCGCCATAGGAGCTATAGAGGAGGTACCGATGGACGAAAGGGGTAAGGGTTTTACTCCCATTATTTCCTAATCCCCAAGTCGAAGGGAGGTCTCAGACCTATCCTATACCTGCGAGGACTCAGTTTATCATAAAGTTGAAGTTCCGCATGGTATCCCTAAGAACCATTATCCTGTCCTTGGATCCTGGAGACTGGTATGCCGCCCTTGATATGAAGGATGCATACTTTCACATCGCCATCTTTCCTCCGCACAGGCGATACCTCCGCTTTGTAGCCAACCGTCAGCACTTCCAGTATACGGTCCTGCTTTTTGGCCTTTCTACAGCCCCAAGGGTATTTACAAAGTGTATGGCCGTAGTCGCCGCCTACCTCCACTGACGTCGGATACATGTTTTTCCGTCTCTGGACGATTGACTCATCCGAGGGGCCTCCGAGACACAAGTCACTCAGCATGTGGGCATCGTCAAGGACCTGTTCACACGTCTAGGCCTGATGATCAATATAGAAAAATCCACTCTGGTTCCCACACAGAGGTTAGACTTCATAGGAGGTATCCTGGACTCCAATCTAGCCAGAGCCTGCTTACCATAGCCGCGGTTTCAGGCGATGGCAAAAATCATCCGGGATCTACAGAATTTCCTGATGACCTTGGCTAGCACTTGTCTCGGTCTCCTGGGTCACATGGCTGCCTGCACATTTGTAACAAAACACGCCAGGCTCCGCCTCCGTCCTCTCCAAGTTTGGCTTAACTTGGTATACCACCTGGGCAGGGACCCAATAGACATGATAGTCACCATTCCTTCAAGCACCCTAGGATCCCTAGAATGGTGGCTAACTCCCTCCCTGGTATGTGCAGTCCGCCTGGCATGCCAGACATTCCAGCAACAGTTGCGAGGCCGTTGTGTCTCAGTGTTTACAGACAACACAACGGCCATGTACTACATAAACAAACAGGGAGGGACACAGTCCTCCCCCCTTTGTCAGGAGGCCATCCAACTCTGGGACTTTTGCATAGCCCACTCGATCTGGTAGCATCCTTTCTCCCAGGCATTTGGGACACCCTGGCGGATCGACTCAGCAGGTCTTTCCTGTCTCAGGAGTGGTCGATCCGCCCGGATGTTATGCATTTTGTTTTCCAGAAGTGGGGATTTCCCCACATAGACCTGTTCGCTTCCTGCGAGAACAGGAAATGCCAGATGTTCTGCTCCTTCCAAGGTCTCTCCCCGTGATCGATCTCGGACGCTTTCCTGATGCCATGGAAGAGCCAGCTCCTGCTGGTTCACAAGGTCCTGCTGAAACTCTGCAGGGACAGAGTGCACATCATCATGATCGCTCCAGCATGGCCCAGGCAGCACTGGTACACCACGTTGCTCGACCTGCCGATAGCCAACCCAATTACTCTGCCACTCCACCCAGACCTCATAACTCAGGACCATGGCAGGCTTCGCCACCCGGACCTGCAGGCTCTTCACCTCACAGCGTGGCTGCTGCGTGGCTAAACCAGTCAGAGTTACGTTGCTCTGAATCAGTACAACAAGTTTTCCTGGGTAGCAGGAAGCCTTCCACCTGGTCAATGTACCTGGCCAAGTGGAAGCGTTTCTCCTGCTGGTGCGAAACGCTTAATCTTACTCCCACTGAGGTCTCGATCCCCTCTATTTTGGACTACCTCTGGTCTCTGGTCTCTCAAACAGCAGGGCCTAGCAGTATCATTACTGAGGGTGCACTTGGCAGCCATCTCTACCTTCCACCCAGGCAAAGGTAGTCGTTCCGTGTTCTCACACCCTATGGTTTGGAGGTTCCTCAAGGGCTTGGAGTGCTTATACCTTCAAGTACGCCGCCCAGTCCCGACCTGGGATCTCAACCTGGTTTTAACCAGACTTATGTCTCGCCATTCGAGCTGTTAGCAACCTGCTCGCTACTAAACCTGTCTTGGAAGACAGCTTTCCTTGTAGCCATTACATCGGCCAGACGAGTCTCCAAGCTTAGGGCTCTTATGGTGGATCCATCGTACACTGTGTTCCACAAACACAAGATGCAGTTGCGACCACACCCGGCTTTCCTCCCTAAGGTGGTTTCAGCCTTTCATGTAAACCAGGACATCTTTCTCCCGGTCTTCTTCCTGAAGCCACCCTCAACGCGACAGGAGCAACAATTGCACTCCCTGGATGTCCGTAGAGTGCTCGCATTTTATATTGAGCGGACAAAACTGTTTTGTAAAATGCCCCAACTCTTTGTCGCGGTAGCAGACCGAATGAAAGGCCTACCTGTTTCCTCTCAGAGGATCTCATCTTGGGTGACGGCGTGCATCTGCACTTGTTATGGTTTGGCTCATATTTCCCCAAGCCACATCACCGTGCATTCTACCAGGGCTCAGGCTTCATCTGCTGCCTTCCTGGCTCGTGTACCTATCCAGGAGATATGTCGCGCAGCTACCTGGTCCTCGGTCCACACCTTTGCTTCGCATTATGCTCTAGTTCGACAGTCAAGAGATGATGCAGCCTTTGGCTCAGCAGTTTTGCATTCTGCAACATCTCACTCCGACCCCACCGCCTAGGTAAGGCTTGGGAATCACCTAACTGGAATGGATATGAGCAAGCACTCGAAGAAGAAAAGACGGTTACTCACCTTTGTAACTGTTGTTCTTCGAGATTTGTTGCTCATATCCATTCCAAACGGTTGGGTCGGCAGGGGTATATATCCGGCGCCATGCCGGTGCCACTCCAGGGGGCACCCAGCTGACCCACCGAGTGTTGCTAGGGTAAAAATCTTCCGACGAACGTGCACGTGACGAACGTGCACGTGGCACACGCACACCTAACTGGAATGGACATGAGCAACACATCTCGAAGAACAACAGTTACAAAGGTGAGTAACCGTCTTTTTTGAAAAACAATTGCATATGACGCTATGGGAAGCTGAGCTTTCTTTCATCACTGTGGTTGGAAAAGGTTTCTCGCCTACATGATTTTTCTCTTGCTGCTGAGCAAACATTGCTGTTACTCTGACTGTTATTACAGGTGACTTCTACACAGAAGCCAAAGCAGAAGGTGACAAAGCTGCTCTCCAGGCCTAGCATTTATATCTTTTCTCCTGGAATAAGCTCAGGTATGTTCTGCATACAACAATGCTGTTAGCTGTGCCTCACATCCCCCTGTTTAAACCGGAAGTCAACAGCCACCTGTCGCTAAGTCTAAACTGACTCAGTGCTCCCAGGATCACCATGCCCTGAACAAACCTCTCACTTCCCTTAAGCCCTCCCAGGAACATCCTGGCTTTCTCCTTGTCAGGGGTAAATAATGGTATATCGGGATGTAACACACAGGATCCATACAAGCTCTACTCCATCACAATCTGATTGCTAAAGTATTTATGATGAAAATCATTAGCTGCTGACTATTGAAATTATTAGCAAATACAATCTGGAGAGTCGGGGTTAGCACATAAAAAAAATCCAATAGTGTTGGTGAGCTGGATTTTAATTTTCAAAGTATGAAAGCATCAGAGGGGTGACCAGCCAGGTCTAATGCTGTTTTAATCCCACCTGTGTGTGCATTGTCGGTATAATTCTGTTAGTCTTAATCTTGACCTATTAACACTCCACACAAAACACATTTTATAGTTTCTTGTGTGAGAAATTCAAGTGCACTCATAAAAAAATAAAATAAAAGTGTCTACACTTTGCAGTATAAAGGAAAAATATGCAGTATAAAGGAAAAATACTCTTTCAGCAGCAGCCCCTTGGTTTATATCAAGGACCTCAGATTCATTTTCAATCCTCTTGATTCAATCAGGGGGCTCATCCATAGGGCCTGATTCTGTGAGGGGCCAAGCATTCACAACTCCATAATTCAATAAGAACTGCAAGTGCTCCACATATTGCAAGCGATGCTCAGGACCGCACAGTCTCTCCAAATCTCATTCCTAGGGAAAGAGATTAGCTAATTTGATAACTCATAAAAGACCCATCCCCACTTTATTCTTTTAACAGCTCATAAACAGTAACCTCGATAAATCCATAGCCATTAAAACTGCTTTCTGTTTTCCCCTATTAAAATACCAAGCCAATTTCAAATCCTTGGCAATGAAATATGTGCAGTCTATAACTTAATGGAACAGCATTCAACTCATTATTAGGATGTTTGGCTTAATTTCCAGGGAAAACAGAACCTATGAATGAGCTATTTAAAGTCATAATGGCATTTTCTTTTGATCAGGTTTCAATTAGTCACTAATGTAAGAAATCCTGCATTAGCTTCATCACGGCAGGCTGGGAGTGTTAGCGTAAAATGATGATGATTTTCCATGTAAACATGATTCCAAAGATAACAGGTCAACCAACCTTAACAGGTTGTAAAAGTGTAGTCCCAGGGCAAGGCTGGAAAAAAATATACTGAGAATGTTTAATAAACAGATCAAAATATTGGGTTTAATGTAGGCACTTCCTCCTGAACAGACGTTTCCAGTCCTTGAGATGTCCAAAACATAGTGGAGTGAGGTGAGGTAGAGGCTGAAATGTAAGCTTTCTACAGAAACATGGAAATCAGATGAAATAATATACTTTTCTTCAGTATTGGCTTTTTCCCCTCTTCATTGCCAAGTTGAGAAGGCTTGAAGTCCAAAATCACAGGTTTCTCAGAGTCCAAACATATTTTCCTCCACTAGAATTTTTTAAAATGGAATGGTTTTCAATGACATGCACATTCTACCATGTTCCTCCATTTCTTCATCCCAATGTCCTTGGCAGTAAGTTTTCAACGTGATGTGCTATCTCAGTAGTTCCCCAGTCTGAAAATGTAGCCCAGCTATCCAGCAGAGCATTGTTCTGGGTCTGAGATTAAGCTGTTTTAATCACAAGAATAGAAAAATGCAACTTCCCTGTTGGCTAAACTAAGAAGAAAATCTCCCCCACCCCCATTAAAATGTTTGCACTTCAACCACTAAGTTACCTCTTCTCAGACAGTTTGTGAGAGGGAAGACCAGAGAACAGAACCTTGATGGGAGAGGTCTGGTCCAGCCTTTTTAGGAACTGTGAGACTAATCCTGCTCTCATTGAAATAAATAGTAGCAGGATAAAGGCATATGACATTATGGCGACAATGTGATCTCATGTTCATATGGGAACACCTTGGTACAAAACTGACTAAGTTGTACTCCGTATGAAAACAAAGCTCAAAAGAGTGGGGAGAAAATCACACCTCTAACCCTAACCGGTGCCCAATGTTAAACCAGTGAAAGAAGGGTACTTCTTGTGACGGGGTCAGGCCAGATGACTACAGGAGAGTGATCGAAGGCAGATATATTAGCCCCAGGTTAAGTAGGTCTCCTTTCCCTGGGTAAGGTAACAAGGAAAGTTCCAGAACAATCAGGAGTGTTCTGGAAACAATTAAAGCAGACAGGCTGATTAGAACACCTGCAGCTAATCAAGAAGCTGCAAGAATCAATTAAGGCAGGCTAATCATGGCACCTGGGTTTAAGAAGGAGCTCACTTCAGTTAGTGGTGTGTGTGTGAGGAGCTGGGAGTGAGAGGCTGTGCTGCTGGAGGACTGAGGAGAACAAGCCTTATCAGACACCAGGAGGAAGGTCCTGTGGTGAGGATAAAGATGATGTTTGGAGGAGGCCATGGGGATGTAGCCCAGGGAGTTGTAGCTTTCGTGCAGCTGGTACAGGAGGCACTATAGACAGCTGCGATCCACAGGGCCCTGGGCTGGAACCTGGAGTAGAGGGCGGGCCCGGGTTCCCCCCAAACCTCCCAACTCCTGATCAGACACAGGAGGAGTTGACCCAGACTGTGGGTTCTACCAGAGGGGAAGATCTCTGAGGCGAGCAAATCCGCCAATAAGCGCAGGACCCACCAAGGTAGAGGAGGAACTTTGTCACATTGTGTAACATCATCTCCTACTCTATGTATTCCAGATAATGGGTCCATGAATGTTTTTTATACATATACAAAATTCAGACTGAATTGAGAAACCTATCTCACGCGCTGCATATCTTATAACATGCACCTGACAAGGCTGTAGAAAAATTGCATGTTAATATATTGTAGTATTTGAGATGTAGCTGTGATCATGTAGTTAGACTGCAGTGTAATGCATCAACGTATGGGAGTCTGTCAGGCTGTCTGTATACAACTCAATAAAACTATTGGACAAATGAAATGATGCCTGACTGTAAAAAGGACACGTTTGTGAACAGGAAACCATTGCAACAAACTGTTGTGTTTCTGCAGCTGTGTCAACCAAAAGGAAATCTTGTAATTCTCCTTTCTGTGACTGTCTCCTTTAAATGTAGGGGACTGTCCCTTTCGGTTACATGGAATCCTGTCATTTTGCGAAGAGATGCAGAATGTTACCGAGTGAGTCACTGTTCTGTCTCTCTCTCAGAAACTTTTTCTGGCTTCTCTGAAAAGTCATCTAGACTGAAAATGATCTGTTTAGCTTTTGGTGTAAGGCACAACAAAGTGAGATCTTCCCAGGGAGTCTGTGAGAGGGAAGGCCATGAAACAGAAACTTTAGAAGAGCGGTCTCTACAGGACTTGGCACAGGAGAGAATCTGAACCAAAAATTCTACTGACTGAACTTTACACTCTCTTTTTTATACGTTCATAAAGGACCTACTTCTGGACCCTTTGATATCAATGGTAAAACTCTCATTGATCTCAATGGTGCAGAAAAGTCCCAAAGAGAGATCTCTATCTTTGAAATTCCAAAACTTTTGCCACACACCAAATATCTTTTCCATTCAGGGCTTGCATTTAAAAAGCCTCTTCCATTTTGATTTTGCTGGTTCTACCTTTCCCCTTGTTATGTGGAGAGGACCTCTCTCAAACTAGGAAAAACTTTTCATGGGTGACCACTGAGTTGGTGCACATTCCTGCACATTTCCAACATCCAAAGGGCCCCAACCTATAAAGTACGATTTCCCAAGGCAATCATGTTGGCCTAACTCTGCCCCCATTGATTTCAGTGGGAATTAGGCCAATGCTGAGCTTCTCTGAAAAGCTCACCTCCAAAGTATGCAGCTGCTGAGTCATGAAAAATCCATAAGATATGGGAGGATCCACAAGCTGAATTGCAAAAGACCATCATAGAACCCTAAAGAGAGAGACTTTTAAATATACTCCTACCTGACACTCCTTGATGAGATGAATCATAAATTTGAATTTCCTGTGTTATGTACAGTCTCAAGGAGAATGTCTCAAGATCTTTCCTACTGTACAGAAACCAGGGCTCTCCTGAGGCTATTGATAGGCAGCAGGTTTAATACAAACAAGAGAGTATACTTTTTCACACACCACACAATTAACCTGTGCAACTCATTGTTGTGATGGCCAAAAGTATAACAAGGTTCACTTAAGAACTAGATAAGTTCATGGAGGATAGGTCTATCAATGATTATTAGCCAAGATGATCAAGGATGCAACCCCATGCTCAGGTTGATCCTAAACCTCTGACTGCCAATAAAATGATCTGAAGCATGAAACATCTTGTTAGACCATCAAATGTTTAGGAATTAATCTCTGGTTTGGAAGTCTCTCTAAATGAGAAACATTTTGTTCTTATCAGGTTTTATCTGTCTAATATGATTAATTCAGACATAACCCATGAATAACACTGAATAAAAGACGCACTTAAGGGAAAGCAAAGGTGTTTAGCAACAGCACCATGAAATTGAATTCGCTGTTCTTTCAGTTAATCTGTACTGGGCAAGAGATGAAAATTGACTTCTACCTGAACCTCCAATGCTCATGCTTAGAAAAAGCAGATCTCTTATATTTGTGAAATCATAACTAAATTGTAATCAATGACATGTTTATCAGTGACATAAAAAACACCTGGAGGGAAGAGTTCTATTTACGGAACTACTGCACATATGCAGTAACTGTTCTAGCCCTCCATGATGGAGTTGTCAGATGTACGATCGCTTTTGAAGAAGCAGGGTGAACAACTAGTGAAAAATGTTTTGCTAAGCAACACTGCACCTGCTATAGCCTCGGTTTGCAAGTGGCTTTTCGAGATGGATTGTAACAATAAAGAGGTAAATGCTGCTGGGAAGCATAGGGCAGATATAAAAGTGAACGATGCTTTCAGTGTGGTCTCTATGTGCTAGTTTCTAAAAGGGTATAATGAGCTGGCTTCAGCGGAGTTACATCAGCATAAAATGGGGATACCACAGCGTTGAATCAGGCCCAAAATATTTTACATACAGGAAAAGGGCACCCAAACCAACATCTACAGCCTTTTTATGCTTTATCCTAATCTACGCTCCTACTTTTTCTCAATGTTGTTGTGGTCTGTGAAACAAACTGGGATGCTCCTTACACTCATTTTCTTGTCTTTTTATCACCTTTCCTACCAATTTAGGATCAAGTTCTCATTTCTCATGTTGTTTACTCTGTTTAGGGTATTTATTCCTACCTTCCTAATCAGTAGATAAGCCCTTAGCTTCTGAAACCCTTGCTAGGGTGAAACGTACTTGAAGTAGCTTTACAAATCTATAGCTCTTAGACTTTGTAGTGATGGGCACTTCAGAAATACCTAAACTAGAAACACACTATATTTCCCTATTTAACACTCCCCATGAGCAAACAATAATAAATTCTTCTTCTTCGAGTGCTTGCTCATATCCATTCCAAATAGGTGTGCGTGCGCCACGTGCACGTTCTTCGGAAGATTTTCTACCCTAGCAACGCCCAGTGGGTTGGCTGGGCGCTCCCTGGCGTGGCGCCGCTATGGCACCAAATATATACCCCTGCCGACCCGTCCGCTTCTCAGTTCCTTCTTACCGCCCATGTCGGTCGTTGGAACAGTGGAGCACAGCTTAGCTGATCTCCACTTCCCTAGCTATTCACTCGTTCTAGTTCTATTGTGTATATAGTTTTATAGTTTTAGTTAACACTTTTAATAACCTTTGGTAAGCCTAGTTAGTGTATATAGTTCAGAGGGTTGGGGATTAGCCCCTCTCCCGGGGCCCAGGCCCATGCCTGCTTCACCGGACTTCAAACCGTGCTCGGCCTGCCGGCAGCCGATGCCAGTGGGAGACCCCCACGACTCCTGCCTGAAGTGCCTGGGGGAATCCCACCTGACAGATAAGTGCCGGATTTGCAAGTCCTTCAAGCCGCAGACAAGGAAGGAGCGGGACTTTCGTCTAAAGCAGCTCGTAATGGAAGAGACCCTCACATCTCCGTCTTCAGCACTGCGCGCCGCACAGTCCGCGCCGGGGAGAAGTGCCTCGTAGGCACTGGAGAGTGCTGGCACCGCTAAGATGCCCCGGCACCAGCTGTCACTGGCCCAGAAACCAGCCCGGCACCGCTCCCTCTCCCCTCGTGCCAAAAAGGCCAAAGCTCCTGCAGCTCCAATATGTACACTGCAGTCTGAGCAGCAGCCGAAACCGAGTCACCCAGCACCAGCAGCTGCCACAGCACCAGCAATCTCGGCACCGTTGATTCTGGCCAGGCAAGAGCCGTCGAGTCTGGTGCATGACAGCTCCCCGGCACACGCCGAGGTCGAACTTATTGTTCCCACCACGCCAGAGACCTTTTCGACGGCGAGGGAACTCATTGCCCTAACGGAGCCCACCCTGCCCCAACCCCCAGCACCGCCAGTGTGGGTTATTGCGTTAGCAGGGAAGCCTGCCTTAGTCACCTTCCATCGACGCCACAGGCAGGCACCACTCGAGATCGAGGTCTCGCCAATGCTCCCGATCCTGCCACTGGTCCCGATCTCGACGCCACTTGCAGTCCTGGTACCGATCTCCTTCTCGGCACCGTCGTACTCGCGGTACCATTCAAGATCCAGCTCTCCGGACCGATACTCCAGACGGTGGTCCAGCTCCCGGCACCGTTCGCGCCACAGCCACTCCCACCATAGAGCTTCACTATCCCGGTCGACCTCCCAGCACCGCGCCGGTCACAGATCCCGGTCAACCTCTCGGCACCGGTACGACTCCCGGTACCACTCTCCTGTGAGGCATGACGTTCGATACCCTATGCACAGGGCTCCTCCTCACATGCACTCTGCTCCCCCATGGCCATCATGGCACCCATCTGAGTCTTTGCACGCTGATAGCGTCGTATATGGAGATTCAGAAATGCAGAGCCGTGTCCTCCAGGAGCCTCAGGGCACAGAACAAGCGCCTCAGTGGTCCTTCTGGATGCCTTGGGCATATCACCAGGCCCAAGGCGAACCCACGGTTCCATCTCATTCTGCCCCATGGGAACATCGGGCACCAGAGGCCACTGTTAGCTGCCCTCCTCCAGCGGGTACGGATGACTTGGCTCTTGCGCCGGATCCTCAGGTGTTCCAGGACCCTAATGCTCCTCCAGAAGAGGAGTCACTCAACGAGCCAACTGTGCTGGGTCTGTCGTCCTCCTCTTCGCCAGACAAGGCAGTAGCCGGTACTTCTACATCGGGCCCGCTCCCGATCGACCTCCGAGCCTACCAGGACCTTCTCTGGCGAGTCGCCTTAAACGTCAACCTTCAGGTGGTGGAGGTCCCGGAGGTGGAAGACCCAGTCATAGACATACTGTCGGCGGATGCCCCAACTCGCATGGCTCTGCCATTCATCCATTCCATCCAGGCCAAAGCAGACACCATTTGGCAATCCCTGGCATCTATCCCTCCCACGGCCAGAGGCGTGGAAAGGAAATACATGGTACCCTCTAAAGGGTATGAATACTTATATACCCATCCTCCTCCATGCTCTCTGGTCGTTCAATCTGTAAATGAGAGAGAGCGCCATGGCCAGCAAGCCCCTGCCCCAAAATCGTGGGAGGCTAGAAGGATGGATCTACTGGGGCTTAAAGTTTACTCCGCCAGAGGCCTCCAACTGCGGGTGGCTAACCAACAGGCTCTGCTCAGCAGGTATAATTATAATACCTGGCAATCGGTGGGTAAGTTCTCTGAACTGTTCCCACAGGACTCCCGCCCGGAATTCCAAGCCCTTCTGGAGGAAGGGAAGAAAGTGGTACGGACTTCTCTGCAGGCCTCACTCGATGCTGCTGATTTGGCGGCCAGAACCGTGGCCTCGGGGATTACAATGCGGAGAATATCGTGGTTGCAGGTATCAGGCCTATCTCCTGAACTGCAACACACTATTCAGGACTTTCCTTTTGAAGGTCAGGGCCTTTTCTGTCAGAAAACGGACCCTAGACTCCAGAGTCTCAAAGACAATCGCGTCATCATGCGTTCCCTCGGGATGCATACTGCGCAAACCCAACGGAGGTCCTTCCGTACACAGCCTCAACGCCTGTATCCCCCACCCAGACCACGACAAGACTTTAGCAGGAGGTGTGGTCGCGGGAACAGCAGACGGCAATTGGGTTCCCAAAGGGGCCAGAATAACAGTCCCTCCAAACCAAACTTTTGAAGGTGCACCCGAGAGCAGAGCACCAGTCCTTCCCCAGGATCCTCTTCAGTTTTCCAACCGCTTTTCCTCCTTCCTCCCTGCGTGGGCCCAATTAACCTCGGATCGTTGGGTCCTACGCATGGTGGAATTTGGATACCACCTCCAATTTATTTTGCCCCCTCCCTCCCCGTCCCTCTTCAGGGACCCCTCTGTCATAAACAGATAGCTAAGGGTTAATGTCTCTTTCACCTGAAAAAAAAGTAACCTGAAGCACCTGACCAGAGGACCAATCAGGAAACAGGATTTTTTTCAACTCTGGGTGGAGGGAAGTTTGTGTCTGAGTTCTTTGTCTTCTGTCTGACTCTTTCTCAGCTATGGGAAGGATTTTTCTATTTCCTGCTTTCTAATCTTCTGTTTCCCAGTTGTGAGTACAAAAGATCAGATAGGATTTATATGTTTTTTTTGTATTTACATGTCTATAGTTGCTGGAGTGCTTTGAATTGTATTCTTTTTGAATAAGGCTGTTTATTCAATATTTCTTTTAAGCAATTGACTCTGTATTTGTCACCTTAATACAGAGAGACCATTTGTATGTATTTTTCTTTCTTTTTTATATAAAGCTTTCTTTTAAGGCCTGTTGGAGTTTTTCTTTAGTGAGGAACTCCAGGGAATTGAGTCTGCAGCTCACCAGGGAATTGAGTCTGCAGCTCACCAGGGAATTGGTGGGAGGAAGAAGTCAGGGGGAGGTCTGTGTGTGTTAGATTTACTAGCCTGACTTTGCATTCCCTCTGGGGGAAGAGGGAAGTGCTTTTGTTTCCAGGACTGGAATAGAGAGGGTGGACTCCCTCTGCTTAGATTCACGGAGGTTGCTTCTGTGTATCTCTCCAGGAGCACCTGGAGGGGGGGAAGGGAAAAGGTTTATTTCCTTTTGTTGTGAGACTCAAGGGATTTGAGTCTTGGGGTCCCCAGGGAAGGTTTTTGGGGGGACCAGAGTGCCCCAAAACACTCTAATTTTTTGGGTGGTGGCAGCAGTATCAGGTCCAAGCTGGTAACTAAGCTTGGAGGTTTTCATGCTGACCCCCATATTTTGGACACTAAGGTCCAAATCTGGGACTAGGTTATTGACATGGTGGTAGAGGTGGGATGCATTTTTGGCTTCTTGTTCTCTTTTATGGGCTGCCTGTTTGATCTGTTCTTCTCTTTCTTTCATCTCCATCTCTTTTTGTTTTATTTCTAGTTCCTGTTTGTTTTTTTCCATCTCTCGCCTGTGCTCGGCGTCTTTGATTTGTTTTTCGGCCTCAATTTTTGCCTTAGAAGTCATGGTTCCTGTTTTCTTGTGTTGGGGTGCCCTCCGGTGTTTATCTTCTGAACTGCAGGTTCTGTTGCCTCCTGGGGTCTGCCTAGCAACAGTGCCTTTTTCCCTTTCTTTGTCTAGCTAATTTTTTCAATGTAGAGTAAACCAGAAAAACCACTTTATTTGCATGAGTATAGTGCTGGTAATGACTCTCAATGGGAGTGCTATTGTCACAAAAGACCTGTTTGTCACAGCTTAATGGTTCCTTGCTTAATATGCAAGCCAAAAACTGCCAGAAAGAGCAGAAAAAAAAATTCTCTCTGGTTCCCTTTTAAAACCAAACTGTTTCTCTCTGCTAAAAAGCCCCTAGCAGAGAAAAGAAAAATATAATATTCCTACTGGCTTCTGGATTCTATCTTTCCCACAAACGCTGCCACTCATGTCAATAACCTAGTCCCAGATTTGGACCTTAGCGTCCAAAATATGGGGGTTAGCATGAAAACCTCCAAGCTTTCTGCTCTCACGAGCAATTCCTCTGGCAAGAGGTTCGTACGCTCCTCTCCATCGGAGCTATAGAGGAGGTACCGGAGGAGTTCAGGGGCAAGGGCTTTTACTCCCAATATTTCCTAATCCCCAAGGCGAAAGGGGGTCTCCGATCCATCCTGGACCTACGCGGTCTCAACGTCTTTCTGAAGAAGTTGAAGTTCCACATGGTGTCCCTGGGGACCATCATCCCATCCTTGGATCCCGGAGACTGGTACGCTGCTCTTGACATGAAGGATGCATACTTTCACATCGCCATTTACCCTTCACGCAGATGGTACCTGCGGTTTATGGTGCGCAACCAACATTTTCAATTTGCAGTCCTCCCTTTTGGTCTCTCTACCGCCCCGTGCGTGTTTACAAAGTGCATGGCTGTAGTGGCTGCCTTCCTCCGCCGTCGACGTATACATGTCTTTCCTTACCTAGACGACTGGCTTATTCGCGGGACCTCCGAGGTTCAAGTCACCAGGCATGTTGCTATCATCATGGACCTATTCGAGCGGTTGGGCCTGATGATCAATCTAGAGAAGTCTACTCTAGTGCCCACTCAAAGAATAGAATTCATCGGGGCCATTCTAGACTCCACACTTGCAACAGCCTGTCTTCCACTACCCCGGTTTCGGGCACTAATTTCAGTCATAGAAAGCCTCCAAACTTTTCCAACTACCTTGGCCCGCACCTGCCTCAGCCTTCTCGGTCACATGGCCACGTGCACTTTTGTAACCAAGCACGCCAAACTACGCCTGCGTCCCCTTCAAACCTGGCTCGCCTCAGTTTACCGCCCAGGCAGGGACGCTATAGACATGATTGTCACCGTTCCTCAGAGCGTATTAGGCTCCCTCAGCTGGTGGCTAACACCTTCCCTGGTGTGTGCAGGAATGTTGCTCCAACCGAGACAGCCCTCAGTATCCCTAACGACGGACACGTCGTCTCTCGGCTGGGGGGCACACCTAGGCCATCATCGCACGCAAGGCCTCTGGTCATCTCAAGAACTAGTGTTGCACATAAACATCTGCGAGCTGAGAGCAGTTCACCTCACATGCCAGACGTTCCAACATCATCTGCAAGGCCGTTGTGTTCTAGTACTCACGGACAACACAACAGCAATGCACTACATAAACAAACAGGGAGGGACTCGATCCTTCCCCCTTTGTTAGAAGGCGATCCAACTGTGGGAATTTTGCATAGCCCACTCTATAGACCTTGTAGCGTCCTTCCTCCCAGGGTCCGGAACACTCTGGCAGACCATCTCAGCAGATCCTTTCTCTCCCACGAGTGGTCACTCCGCCCGGACATTGTACATTCCATCTTCCAGAAGTGGGGCTTTCCCCACATGGACCTATTCGCTTCCCGCAACAACAGGAAGTGTCAGAGGTTTTGCTCCTTCCAGGGTCTTGCCCCGGGCTCAATATTGGATGCCTTCCTAATCTCTTGGGGGAACCATCTGCTTTACGCCTTTCCGATGGTGCACAGGGTTCTTGTAAAGCTTCGCAGGGACAGGGCTTGGCTGATCCTGATCGCCTCTGCGTGGCCCCGACAACATTGGTACACCACGTTGCTGGACCACTCGCTAGCCAACCCAATCCCCCTACCCCTTCATCAGGATCTGATAACGCAGGACCACGGCAGGCTTCTCCACCCAGACCTACAATCCCTCCATCTAACAGCGTGGCTCCTGCATGGTTGACCTAATCGGAGTTACGATGCTCTGCGCCGGTGCAAGAGATACTCATGGGTAGCAGGAAACCTTCTACGTGGTCTACTTACTTAGCCAAGTGGAAATGGTTTTCCTGCTGGTGTCACTCACAGAATGTTGCCCCTGTGGAGGTTCCTATCCCTACTATTTTGGACTACCTCTGGTACCTAAAACAACAAGGCCTCGCTATCTCATCTCTGCGAGTGCGCTTGGCGGCTATTTCTACTTTCCACCCCGGAGAAGGTACTTACTCTGTCTTCTCCCACCCTATGGTCTCGAGGTTCCTCAAAGGCCTGGAGCATCTATACCCCTTAGTATGATGCCCCGCCCCTTCCTGGGAACTCAATTTAGTTCTGACAAGACTTACGCTCCCCCCGTTCGAGCCATTGGCAACCTGCTCACTCCTATATTTATCATGGAAAACAGCCTTCCTTCTAGCTATTACATTGGCTAGGAGAGTCTCCTGAGCTTCGGGCTCTGATGGTGGACCCGCCATATACGGTGTTCCACAAGGACAAGGTGCAGCTCCGCCCACATCCAACGTTCCTCCCTAAAGTAGTCTTGGCTTTCCATCTCAACCAGGACATATTCCTATCGGTCTTCTTTCCCAAACCTCATACATCTTGTAGGGAGCAGCAGTTACATTCGCTCGACGTCCGTAGGGTGCTCGCCTTCTATATTGACCGTACGAGGCCCTTCCGCAGAACGCCCCAACTCTTTGTTGCAGTGGTGGACCAGATGAAAGGCCAGCCCGTCTCTTCTCAGAGGATTTCATCCTGGGTAACTGCGTGCATCCGCACTTGCTACGAGCTAGCTCATACCTCTCTGGGTCATATTACCGCACATTCTACTGGGGCCCAGGCCTCGTCAGCCGCCTTTTTAGCTCGAGTACCTATTCAGGAGATATGTCGAGCAGCTACGTGGTCTTCAATATACACCTTTACTTCCCATTATGCCCTGATGCAGCAGTTCAGAGATGATGCAGCCTTCGGCTTGGCAGTTTTGCATTCTGCAGTTTCTCACTCCGACCCCACTGCCTAGGTAAGGCTTGGGATTCACCTACTTGGAATGGATATGACAAGCACTCGAAGAAGAAAAGACGGTTACTCACCTTTGTAACTGTTGTTCTTCAAGATGTGTTACTCATATCCATTCCAAAACCCGCCCTCCTTCCTCACTGTCGGAGTAGCCTGCAAGAAGGAACTGAGGAGCGGACGGGTCGGCAGATGTATATATTCGGTGCCATAGTGGCGCCATGCCAGGGGGCGCCCAGCCGATGCACCGGGTGTTGCTAGGGTAGAAAATCTTCCGACAAACGTGCATGCGGCACGCGCACACTTACTTGGAATGGATATAAGGCACTGTCTCTGTGTCCTCTACAGGCCAAGCACAATATTAGTTCTAGATAAATAATAACCCTTACGGAAAGCTTGTGTGAAACAGGATAGAGCATCTCTCTGGAGGTCTTTCAAGTTGTCCTGTACAGTTTCACAGACAACTGAGTCCATTTTAAAGATTTCTGTAGGGTGGTTCAATAAAACCTATAGGTTCAAGAAACCTCCTACTCTGTTAAATTCTATGGGCCAGATCCTCAGCTAATGGAAATCTGCATAGACAAATGTCTCCATCAAGAGAACTATCTAAGGTGCTCATTTGACACACACACACACCCAGTACCAAAGTATCTGAGTGCCTTACAATATTTTAAGGAATTTTTCCTTGCAACACCTTTGTGAGGTAGGACAGTGCTGTTAGATCCATTTTCCAGTTAATGAACTGAGGCACAGAAAGCCCAAGTGACTTATCCAAGGTCACACAGGAAGTAGGGAATTGGCCTGGGATCCAGGAGACCCTGGTTCCACACCCTAGCCACTGGACCATCCTTCCTCTCATGGTGTAATCTCTTTCTTGTCATATTCTCTTCCCCTTCCAAGGCAATGATGTCATTGTCATTCCTGTGATTCTCTTAAGCATATCACATGACTAAACTATTCCCAAGTTATTTTTACTATGCTTGCATTTCATTAGATGCTGAGACCCCATTTAAAAAACCCAAGTTCTATAACTTCAAGAGGGCAAATTCTGACTTTAAGCACATAAGGCCCTGGTCCTACAAGCTGCTTTGTGTGGGCTGCCCCCTGTGCAGTGAAGTTGGAACAATTTGTATAGCAGGGATTGTGAAAGCCATTGAACATGTATATGATGGAAACTACTTCAAGCCAAGGGGTGCAGTAGCGCCCCTGCCCTTGTGCCCACATGGAGCCCTATTGAGATCAGTGTGGCTCCATGTGGGTACCTCAGTCCCAAGCAATAAAGCATAACTTGCAGGATCAGGGATTTAAACTGGAAATCACCTGAGCTGCCAAGATGAAATCCAGATCCAGATTTTCCCAGAGATTGGGGGGTGGTCAAGTTACGGGGGTTGATTCGATCTGTTTCAGAGATTCTTGGCCTATTGTTGTTTAGGGCTATGCCTGTTGGGAGCCTGGCTCTGAACCTCTCCAGAGTCTGGGGCTGTTCACGGATTACGTTTTTTCCCTTCAGATGGTAGATTTTGACTGGTATAGTAGCTTTGTGAGATCATTGGAATTGGAGTCAATGGAGGAGACAGTTAGATGCTTTGTTTCAAGAGGCCTCAGTTCCAGCTCTGCGTGTAAATTTCACTGATCACCAAGGCAATCTGGAAAACAGAGCATGAAAACCAGTGAGAATACATGTCGGAACAATGTGTCTGTTTTCTGGTGCACTGGACATGAACAATAGGGAAATTAATGAATTAAGATAACGTATCTTTGAACTGCTGTAGTGTGATTATGGAGCTTCATCTTCAACTTTTGAGCCTAGAGAAGGGGATTACTGGAGTTATGTCATTGCCCAGCAGGCTGTCAGAAAAGCTTAACACCCTCTTTTCAAAAGACCATTAGAGGAAAGCTATGGAACGCAGAAATGATTTGAGTTTAATTGCTTATTGTCAGGTATAATTTACATAGTACCTACATTTATTTGGCAATATGTTCCAAGTTCCAATTAAATGAGAGTAGATTTCCAGGTAATTACATGGGTTAGAAACACTGCACTCAATTCTGATTTTACCTGCATTGGCCTTGCACAGGTGGACTCAGGTGGAACTGAACTCTTGAATTATACTGGACTAGATGTGACCAGACTTGGGGCCAATGAAAGTCAAATAAAACAAGCAAGAGATTTTGGCTCCAGCAGGTCTAAGTGCACACATCATCTCAAAAGTTGGAAACTGGGGTTGCAGGTATCTCATTTCACGTAGTGCCCAATACTTGAATCTGTTATATTAGTACATATTTGATAACTATCATAGAATTATAGAAGATCAGGGTTGGAAGAGACTTCAGGAGGTCCTGCTCAAAGCAGGACCAACACCAACTAAATCATCTCAGCCAGGGCTTTGTCAAGACAAAACCAGAAAAAAGAGCTGCAATACTTAAGGTTTAGATTCCAGTTCTTTAAAAATATAAAGCTAAGTGACATGAAATATTACAATTTGAGCATATTTGTCCACTCTTCTAGGTGTTTGGTGTGTTTTGTTTTGTTTATGGCAATATGCAGCATGTGAAAAATGGCTTCCATACAGTTCATGCAGGAAAAATCATCGTAACGATATGCAAAGTTCGTGGAACAATGATCTTTTTGCCCTTTTGAACAGCAACTAGTGGATCTAACCCTGCGAGCATTGCTCAGGCAATATTTCCTGTTGAGTTTGCCTTGTTTAAGATTAAATAGTAAATAAAGAGCAATATTGATCTTGGAAGCTTTGGTTTACAGGGTAATTTGGTTTCAGAGTCCCCTAAGTTTTGCCTTGAATTGTGGAGTTCAAAAGAGCCCCAAATTAAAAGGGAACCAGGAATTTTTGCATGGATTTGATGCAAAGCAACAGTTAGTTTGAGTTCTTGAAGGTTTGAAAACCTTTGATGAATCTGGGCTGAGTTTAGAATTTGTGTCACACTACCCACCTGCACTAATTTAAAAAGCTCTAGTGAATTGCAGGTTTGCTTTGGGGGTGCTGAGTTCAGGAAAATCTGCCAATTTTTATTTACAGTATTTTTCCCCTGAATGTTTTCCCAAGGTGTCATTAAAATGTGCAAATGATGCGTTGAAGAGCTGAAAGAGAATTACAGGTTGGTTGTTGAATGCTACTCATTAGGTAGACCGAGGTAAAATTTAAAAAAGTGCTCAGGTAAAATATCTCTCTACTGAGCCCAATAACTTGTTTGACTAAAACATATCTTCCAGAGAAGTATTCAGTCTTGATCTGAAGACAACACAAAGGTAAGATAATGGACCCATTCTTCTTACTACTTCTGGACAAAAGAGGCCAAGCCCTGAGTGCTTGCTTTCATAGATTCATAGTTTGAGCCACAATACACAGTTAGATTATTGAGACTAACATCCTGTATGTCACAGGCCATTAACTTTCACTTAACTACCCTTGTATTGAGTCCAATAACTTGTTTGACTAAAGCATATCTTCTGGAAAGGTATCCAGTCATGATCTGAAGACATCAAGAGATGTAGAATCCATAGCTCCCCTTGGTGGTTTGTTCCATTGGTGAATCATCCTCACTGTTAAAAATTTGTGCCTGATTACTAATTTGAATTTGTCTGGCTTCAGCTTCCAACCATTGATTCTTATTATGACTGTCTCTCTTGAAATTAAGAGCCCTTTAGTACCCAGTACTTTCTCCCCGTGAAGGTTCTTATACATTGTAATGAAGTCACCTCTCAATCTTCTTTGATCAGCTAAACAGATTGAGCTCTTTAAGGGGGTGTCTACCCTTCAGCCTAGAGGTGTAGTTTCCAACTCAAGGAGACATACCTGTGCTAGCTCTGATAAAGCTAGCATGCTAAAAATAGTGTAGAGCTGTGAAATCATGAGGAATGGGAGGGGCTAGCCACCACAAGTAGGTACCCATGCAAGATACTAAGGTCCAACTCGCCTTCTGATTTGCCCATCACTGATTTGCCCATCCCCTTCTGTAGACATGGCCAGAATTCCTTGTTCCTAGATATATAGCTTGGCACTTAGCTATATTAAAACTCGTTCTGTTAGAATGGGCCCAGGGTTATCAAGTGATCTGTGTTACTGCCCTGTCCTTGTTGTGTACCATGCTGCCAATCTTTGTATCATCCACAAATTTTATCAACAATGATTATATACTTACATCCAGATCATTGATGAAAATGTTGAATAGTTTTAGGCCTAGAACCTCACTAGAAACACTTCCAAGTGATAATGATTCTTCACTGATGGCCAGTTTTTGAGATCTATCAGTTAGATCACATGTTATCAGTTAACATGTGCTCTGTCAATGTTGTACAGTGCACATTTTCTAATCAGAATGTTGTGAGGTAGTAAGTCAAACATCTTGCAAAAGTCTTAATACTTTACACCTACGCAGTTACCTTTATCAACCAAACTTGTAGTCTCCTCAAAGAATGAGATCAAGTTTGTTTGACAAGACCTATTTGCAATAAAACCATGCTGACTGGCATTAATTATATTCCAACTCTTTTAAAATCTTATTAATTGAATCCCATATCAGCTTTTTCATTATTTTGCCCAGGATTGATGTCAGGATAACTAGCCTATAGTTATCTGGGTCATCCCACTTACCCTTTTTGAATACTGGCACAACTTTAGCTCTCTGCCAGTTTTCTGGAAAATCCCCTGCATTACAAGATTTATTACAAATTAACATCAATGGGCCAGCCAACTTTTAGGATACTTGGGTGAGAGTTATCTGGCCTGCTGATTGAAAAATAAAGTAGATGTTGTCTGAGATCCTCCTTAGTTACTAATAGGCTGAAAATACCTCATCATCCTCATGTGATATGAGTACATCATCCTGCTGCTTTCCAGATGAAGAACAGAAATATTTGTTGAATGCTTTCTGCCTTTTCCGCATCATTATTAACAGTTTTACAGACTCCATTTAGTAATGAGCCTATGCAATTTCTAGGGTTTCTATTGTTCCTAGTTTACTTTAAAAAATTCCTTATTGTCCTGAGTCCTGCCAGCCATGGATTTTTTTCAATGTCTCTGCTTCCCTTATCAATTTTCTGCACTTCATAACTTCCAACTTATGTTGGTTGCTATTTATTTTCCATTGGTTATATGTTGCTTTTTTATTTTTAACTGATGCTTTCAATTTGCCATTGAACCAGAATGGACTTTTAGCCAAAACTGCCCTCTTTCTTGATTGTGGAATAGTGGCTTTATAGCCATCTAATAAACTCTTCTTAAAGGACTCCTGAGGCACACATGGGGACTCTGATGTTCAGATCAATCTCCTCTCAGCAGTGTCTCTTCATTTGGACTTTATTTAGTTTTCAGGATTTGACCCATAGGAATTATCGTTAAAGTACTTTGGAACCTTCGTCTACTGCAAGTGCAGAAAACTGGCCAAGCTCAGTCCCCATTGTGCTAGGTACTATATGAACATGTAGTGAAAGACAGGCCCTGCCCTGAAGAGTTACAATTTAAATAGACAACACAGACAAAGGAACAGAGGCCTTCCTGGAAACATTATATTTCAGTCAATTTATGTTCCTCCAAGTTCAAGAAGAGTGATGGGCAAATCTTACAGAGCAAGAGGAAGTTGAGTTATGGATCCCTGAAATCTTCATTTAGGGTTAACTTCCAATTGTTATCAGGACAAGTCAGTATTTATCTTGCTACCATCTAAGAATACATTTCCTGATTGCTGCATTGTGACTACTTTGTTTATTCTTGGCAATGTTTCCACTGTAACAGTTAGCAGAACTTTACGCATTGTCTTTTATTTTAATTTATGATTCAGCCATGTCCTTTCAAAATTAAACCTGTTTGTCAGTTCCTTTCCAAGCCTCTTCTCTATACCCTTTATACCTTTAGCAAATTGTGAAAAGACACACCCCAGGACAAATATGTAGCAGTTGTGAGGACAAGGAAGAATCTTAAAGTATTTGCTGGCAATGATATTCTTACAAAACAAGGGTTATCTTCCTTACAGCACTAAAGCAAAAAAACAAACAAACAAAAAAAACACCAACGCACTGACGCATGGCCTAATGTGGACAAAATTGAACTTTGCACCATTTCTTTGGATGATTTCATTTGCTCAAACAGCTTCATCTACCACCTCTACACTGATCACTCACAAATCTGTCATTCTACCCCTGATGTGTGTCCTTCCATCCAAACCTCTTTCTGAGCCTGTCTCTCTGATACCTGCTTTCAGTGGCTTGCTATCAACTTCTTATCACCCTATCCAGCTCCTCTTTCGTTAGCTTTTGAATACACCATCATCTTTGTGAGTGACCATCTTTAAAACCTCCTTATCCCATATGCTCAGGTTGTGTCCAGATCTTCCCTCCTCTTCTTTCATGAACTCTTCCTCCTGTCCATAAAACAAAAAACCCTCCTATCCATCCCTCGTCATGTCTTGATTACTGCCACCTCAACCGTAGCCCCCTCCTACCACCACTAGGTATTGAATCTGGTCTCAATTTCCTGCTCATCATCATCTTTCACAGCACAGTCTCTGCTCTTTCTTTGGTGCCTCTCCATATGGATGTGCTCCACTTTCCAATTCCTCCTTCTGACCCACATCTGCTGTGATGCCAACAAGAAATTGGGCAACTAGGAGTGGCAGCTTAGAGTGTGCTGTTGAAGATATTGTCAGAGCTGCTCAGAAAATGCTGATTTTCCCCCTCCTGTGAAACATTTTGATGAGAATCAAAAAAATGTTCATTTTTCATCAACATTTTTCATGGCATGTTTCACCTTTTGCTGAAATTTTTTTTGACCAAAATGGTTTTAGTTGGAGTTTAGTTGAAAAGTTTTCAGGTTCTCATCAACAAGTCAAATTTTTCTTCGGAAACCAAACGCTGTCCACAAAATATTTAAGAATATTCAAGAACCCAATTTCCCATTGAAAAACAGTTTTAGATGGAAAAATTTCAACCCAATCTAGTTGTCACTCAGAACAATTTGGATGTGCAGAATCATTCCCTAGACCACTTTCCTTACGCACTGATACCTCTTCCCCCACTTTTTGTTTGTCTGTCTCTTTGAACTGTTAATGCCACAACACAGGATCGCCCATCCTACATGGTCACACAGTGCCTAATGTTTGGGGTCTACTAGAATATAAAACAATAATAATACATATGCTGATAGGGTAGAGACATTAAGACAGGCTGGGATAGAGGGAGACATGACAGAGGGACAAAGATGGAATTTAAAAAGTCCCTAAACAGTTTCCGAATTGGGCATCCAGATCAATCAGTTTGGAACATCCTGGCCTTGGACCTTTTTTGGTGTTCTGTGGGAAGGGCGCCACAGGTGTTGGTGTTGGTGTGGTTCTGCTTCCTGGGGGGCAGGGCATGGCTGGGGAAGGATGTGAGAGGGTCTAGTGCTGAGCCTCAATTAGGCTTCCTTTCTGCCATGGAGATCCCTCGCGCTTGGCTGAGTGCTGCGGAAAAGACTCGGCCCTCAGAAGATATGTTTTGGAAAGTCTTTTAGAGCAGAGATGTGGTGAGTCAGGAGCTTTGTCAGTGAGTGAACTATGGTTTGCTGGTCAGAGAGCAAAAACATCCTCAGCACTGATAGGGATCATTTTGGGCTCAGTCCCACAAGGGTCTGAGTGTCGTCAGCTGGCATCATTGAGTGTTCAGGCCATCCCAGGAAGTGCATGGCAGTTTGTTTGATCAAGCCCTTAGTAGGATGGTGTACATGCTTTATCAGCAGCTACACCATTCATACCTGGAGGGTGCAGCAACATAGTGGTCTTGCCCCACAACAGTATAATATAGAGTGCTGAAGGAGATTGGGTGGGAGAAAGGACTGGGAGACCAGGAGATGTCCTTTACTGTTTTGGAGTAGTCACCAAACTCTGAACATGCTCAGGTTCCCTCACTACTACGTTTACATGGAGTTGGGCAACTCTGGGCCTGTTTCATCACTGGTTTCATGTGAAGGGCAGCTTTACTAATGCTGGGATTTGCATTTCTTGTTAGCCATTCCTCTTGCAGTCACAGTGGACAGACCATGAGTTGCTCATGGTTTGCTGATAAATAGGTTGTCTCATCTGCCACACCACAAATAACCAATGACAATAACCAAGATGCTTTAAGCCTGACACTTGATTGCTTTGGTCTGGCTGTGCGAAATTGTGAAGAAAAGTCCCACTTTCATTGGATGGGTGGGGGCAAGACACTGGTAAAGAGCCTAGTGACACTTCTTGTAGTGAAGCTCACACCCCCACCTGATCTAGCTGGCATTAGAATTTGGGGTGCTGGGGATGAGGCAGCACCCTCTGGCTTAAAGTGACTTCCATCATAGACATGGTTTATAGTTTTGTTCAATGGCTTTCAGCACCCCCACTATAAAAATTGTTCCAGTTTCACTGCATGTGGCTTGGTGTCTGCACATCTGTGTATATAGGTCTCTCTAAACATGTGTGATTATCTGTTTGTCAGTCTGTCTCTCCAGCTCCTCTCATCACAGGCCAAAATCACCAAAGATGGCTGCCATAGTCCTTCAGTGTGACACTTCACATGGGCAAAATGGATCACCTGAACTGCAAAGGCTTTAGAATACTGTACATTTTTAATTGAAAACAATATTTGGAAGGCTCAGAACCCACAAAAAGTAATGGGTGAAAATTGGGAAGTCCCTTCAGGTCTCTGTGCCTCAATTTCTCCATCTGTAAAATGGGGATAAAGATACTGACCTTTTTTTTGTAAAGTGTTTTGAGATCTATTAATGTAAGGTGCTACATAAATGGTTGGAAAACTGGTCCCAGAGAGTATTTATCAGTGGTTCATAGTCGATCTAGAAGGGCATATTGAATGGGGTCCCACAGGGATCAGTTCTGGGTCAGGTTCTATTCAATATCTTCATCAGTGATTTAGATAATAGCATAGAGAGTACACTTATAAAGTTTGCAGATGATACTTGAAGAGGTTACAAGTGTTTTGGAAGATAGGATAAAATTCAAAATGATCTGGACAAACTGGACAAATGGTCTAAAGTAAATAGGATGAAATTCAATAAGGACAAATGCAAAGTACTCCACTTAGGAAGGAACAAGCAGTTGCACACACAGAAAATGGGAAATGAATGCCTTAGAAAGAGTACTGCAGAAACGGATCTGGGGGTCATAGTGGATCACAAGCTAAATATGAGTCAACAGTGTAACACTCTTGCAAAATAAAAAAAAGCAATCATCATTCTGGGATGTATTAGCAGGAGTGTTGTAAGCAAGACACAAGAAGTAATTCTTCCTCTCTATTCCACGTTGATTAGACTGCAACTGGAGTATTGTGTCCAGTTCTGGCTCTCACATTTTGGGAAAGATATGGACAAGTTGGAGGAAGTCCATAGAAGAGCCAAAAAAAATGAAAGGTTTAGAAAACACAGCCTATGGGGGAAGATTGAAAAAACTGGGTTTGTTCAGTAAGGAGAAGAGAAGACCAAGATGAAACATAACAGTTTTCAAGTATGTAAAAGGTTGTTACAAGGAGGAGGGAGAAAAATTGTTCTTGTTAACCTCTGAGGACAGGACAAGAAGCAATGGGCTTAAATTGCAGCAAGAGAGGTTTAGGTTGGACATTAGGAAAAACTTCCTAACTGTCAGGGTGGTTAAGCACTGAAATAAATTGCCTAGGGAGGTTGTGGAATGTCCATCATCAGAGATTTTTAAGAGCAGGTTAGACAAACACCTGTCAGGAATGGCCTAGATGATATTTAGTCTTGCTTTGAGTGCAGAGGACCGGACTAGAGGACCTCTCAAGGTTCCATCAGTCCTATAATTCTACGATTCTATAACAGCTAGGTGGTGGTGTTATTTTATATATTAGCCCACCTGGGTGTGGCACTCTGACCTCATTCCCTGTTCTGTCTTCAGAGAAGTCTTTCATATTGTCATAAACAGATAGTTAAGGGTTAATGCCTCTTTTACCTGTAAAGGGTTAAGAAGCTCCATAAACCTGGCTGACACCTGACCAAAGAACCAATAAGGAGACAAGATACTTTCAAATCTTGGTAGGGGGAAGTCTTTTGTTTGTGCTCTTTGTTTTGGGGGTTGTTCGTTCTTGGGACTAAGAGGGACCAGACGTCAATCCAGGCTCTCCAAATCTTTCTGAATCAGTCTCTCATGTTTCAAACTTGTAAGTAACAGCCAGGCAAGGCATGTTAGTCTTATTTTTGTTTTCTCAACTTGTAAATGTTCCTTTTTGCTGAGAGGATTTTGCCTCTGTTTGCTGTAACTTTGAACCTAAGGCTAGAGGGGGTTCCTCTGGGCTATATGAATCTGATTGCCCTGTAAAGTATTTTCCATCCTGATTTTACAGAGATTATTTTTACCTTTCTTTAATTAAAAGCTTTCTTTTTAAGAACCCGATTGATTTTTTGTTGTTTTAAGATCCAAGGGGATTGGATCTGGACTCACCAGGAATTGGTGGGGGAAAGGAGGGGGAGAGGGTTAAATTTTCCTTGTGTTAAGATCCAAGGGGTTGGATCAGTGTTCACAGGAACTTGGTGAAAAAGCCTCTCGAGGCTGCCCAGGGAGGGGAAGGTTTTGGGGGACAGGAAGTGTTCCTGACACTGAAATTTCTGGATGGTGGCAGTGTTACCAGATCTAAGCTAGTAATTAAGCTTAGAAGTGTCCATGCAGGTTCCCACATCTGTACCCTAAGGTTCAGAGTGGGGGAGGAACCTTGACACACATAACCTACTCAGGCAAATGCATGAAAATAGGCTTTGCATGATCCCTTACAAGGTCAAACTGTGCTCTCATGAACTGACATGGGGAGCAAGTTCTAGTGTCAAGGACGCCCTCTACTAAGGACACCCTGCCTCCACTTCCAACAGAGCAAAAATCTGGGGGCGCTCAGCCTCATTCCATCTGGCTGATGATGACCAGGGAGAGAAGGGGATATCTCTTAAGTCTGTGAGCCTCTCCGATGCATTCAGAATAATGGGGTTCTCTCTTCCTGGCTGTTTTAGGTACTTTCTTCAGGAAGAGTCCCACGTATGCTTTTTTTTTTTTAATTTGTTTGAAAGAAGAAAATGTGTTTTGTGGCTCATTAAGCACCTTATCATTTCTGTGTGGGCAGGCATCTGTCTGCTGTGCCCTCCAGGAGAATGTATGTCAAAAAGGGGACAGTCAGGTAAAAGTCAAATATATTCATATTTAGCAGCTAAAGTATACATCCTCTTTCATTTGAAATAAAGCTGAAAAAAGTTGACAAAAGGGTAAGCCCCCTAATTTTCAACTGTCTGGGGAAAGCTTTTCTCTCTCTCCTAGACCCACCCACTTACCACAAAGTCATACAGGTGGTTAATTTTTTCTGTTCAGTTAAATAATAATAATAAAGTTACCATGGCAACTACTACATTGCAGGACAGTGATGTTACCCATCAGACATGACGCAGCCCCTTAAATGCCAGCACATGTCCCATGAATAGCCAGGGCTTTTGAGATGAGGGGAGGGGTGGAGGGAATAGGTTTGCAATCAAATGGAATTTGTTTCCAGCTTGTTACTGTTCATTTTATTTTATTGTTTTAATTGGTGCAAATGATGACCAGGGATCCCATTCTCGACAGCTGAAAGATCCAGCCCTCCTTTTTCTAAATGCTGGAGCAAGGGGAACCTGGCAAATGTGGCAGGTCTAAAATCTCACCCGTTTTTTCCTTTTTTGGAACTTAGGTTAACACTGGTCAAAAAAAAAATGTGAACTTTTTTTTCTTGTAATGGAAGATAACTTTCTGAACACAATGAATAGATTTGTGGAACCTTTTTGTTTTGGTCAAAATTTTTCAATGAAAAATGGAACAGTTTTGCAAAATATCTGTTTTCCAAAAATCAGACTGGTTCTGTTTTTTGTTTTTTTAGTTGGAAAAAGGGCAGGGGAAGCAGAAATTTTAAAAAAGTATGTGTGGGGTTTGCTTTTAAAATTTTCTCTGAAAAATAATTGCCATTTTTGGATCAACTCTAAGCTGAGCCTTTGCTTATGAGGTGCCTAGTGCTAAGAGTCCTCAGCAAGGCTCAGGATTGGGCCCTCAGGGAAGAACCTGGGCAGAAGGAGGGAATAGGTCAGATTTTGGGCCTACCAAACTTACCAGCTCCTACTGATTTCATTTGGAGATGTAGTTGCTCAGCACTTCTGATAAAATCAAGTACAAGTAGGGCTTCCACTAACCAAATGTTTACATAATTTTTCTAATAAAATAAAAGGCAGTAAAGCCAAGCGCTCGTGAGCAGCAACAATTACATTAAAAGGTCTCCTCTACAGCAGCATTTCCCCCTCGAAGACATTAAACAAGAACAAGCTGAACTGGGCATTTTGAAGATTTCTGACTTTGGGTTACAGCTTGGTATATACGAATAAATGGGCGATGAAGCTAAGGGCGGGGCATAACCATACACTGGTATTTAAATTAAAAATCCTTCCAGTTCTTCTAGCTTCTCTTTACAACAGGCTCGTCAATAGTTCCTGAGAGGGAAGATGGTCTTGTGGTTAAAGCCCTGGGCTGGGCTTCAGCAAATTCCTGGCTCTACCTGTCTCTCCCTGACTTTGGGCAAGTTGCCTTCATCTCTTTGTGCCTCTGTTCTCCATGGGCCTGTTTTTGTCTGTCTTAGCTACTTGGACTGTAAGTTGATGGGGCAGGGACTGTTCACTTCCTACATGGAGAGCACCTAGTATGATGGGGCTTCAGTCTGGAGTGGAGCCTTTAGGCTTTACCATAGCACATAAGAACAGCCATACTGGATCAGACCAAAGGTCCATCTAGCCCAGTATCCTGTCTTCTGACAGTGACCAGTGCCAAGTGCCTCAGAGGGAATGAACAGAACATGTAATCACCAAGTGATCCATCCCCTGTCACCCATTCCCAGCTTCTGGCAAACAGAAGCTCGGGACACCATCCCTGCCCATCCTGATTAATAGCCTTTGATGGACCTGTCCTCCAGCATAAATAATATTAATAAACAATGGTTGCTAGGGTAGCATCAGGAGTGTTTTTAACCAAAATCTAAACTGTTTTGAGCTTTCTAGTTAAACTTCTGTTTGCCTCCCACAAAATGCCCCTCATGTTTTTCAGAAAGTAAATACATCTGTTGGAGAAGGAGACGCAGCAGCAGCAGCCCTAGTTCTGGGTCCTGGTTCATGACAATACATAGCACTTGCACAACACTTGTCAAATACAAACAGTCTCCCTGTTCACTGTTGTTTCACACACAGGCAGGAGTGAAGTCAAGCAATGACTGTCTGTTTCACATTGGCCACAGCCTGGAAACAGTATCAGGAATTGGCAGTGCTCAAAGACAGTCAGAGCCTACAAGACCTGAGCACCAGCACTCTCTTCTAGCACAAACTGAGGGCCAACGCTTCTCTGCTGTTTCATGTACCATGTGCTGGGTAATAACATGGGAGGCCTCTCTGCTTCTACAAGGATCTGGTTCTTCATTGAGTGAACTATTTACAGAGATGCAGCAACTGCAGCTAGCATCCCAGCCATGGCTATGTGGCATAGCTTCCCGGGGCCTCCACCAAATTCTTCTGTCCTGTAACCTGTGCTCCTGCCTGTCATGATGAGGCATGGAACCCGATGGGGATCTCTGGGCGCTACCTTACTAACTATTTAAATATCCAATATAGCTGCAGGTTAAAGGAATACATTTTGATGGGGAAAGAAGCAAGGAGAAAAGAGTGGGTGTGATTCAATTAAAGTAAGAGGATGTCCTGGCTCAGTTGGCTAAAGCATCTGCCTAGGAAACGGGATCTCGGTTTATATCCCAGCGGCACTTGGTGCAGGATTTTGTTCAGTCTGTTTAGCTTGACAAAGAAGACTAAGGGCTGACTTGATTACAATCTGTAAGTATCCAAATGGGGGATAAAAATTGGGTAATAGGCTCTCCAGTCTAGCAGACAAAAGTATAACGCAGTGCAATGTCTGGAAGCTGAAGCTAGCCAAATTCAGACTGGAAATAGGACATAAATTTTTAACAGTGAGGGTAATTAACCACTGGAGCAATTTACAGGGGTTGTGGTGGATTCTCCATCACTAGGGATTTTAAAATATGGTCTAGTTCAAAAGGAATTATTTTGGGCAAGTTCTTTGGCCTGTGTTATACAGGAGATCAGACTGGATGAAGACAGTGGTCCCTTCTGGCCTTGGGGGCTATGAATCTATTCTGCATAATTCAGTCTTGCTGTAGCAGACACCACCATGCAGGGACCATCAGCTTAAACCTGTACTCCTGCATTGTGTCTTTCAGGGACAAATCTGCAGTTCTTGGTTGGAGAAAACTCCCATTGACTCTAATGGGAGTCTTGCCTGAGAACGGCCAATAGGATTGGATGCTCCCATCTAATTTAAATAATGGAAGCCAACGTCAGAGGTGATGTGCATAAGGGGTGTACCTCAAGTCAGTGGCAGTGATATAAAATGGTGTCATTTACAGGCGGAGAGATTGGCAGGACACCACTGTGGCAGGAAAAGCAACCAACAGGAGGCTATAAAAAAGTAAAGAAGGGAGACCTTGCTGCCTGAATATTTTCAGCAGCATTAGACTATATATAGACACAAGTCTAGATCTGCTACTGACTCGTGTCATGGACTCCTGTGCCTAGCATAGTCAATGGGCTCCCTATGGGCACGTGATTCTGCTCTTGTGGATGCAATTGCAGTATCGGAGCCTGCATTATTGCTGTAGGAAAAGTGCAACTAGGATCCTGAAACCTGGATAGTGCATTAAGAGCATTGTTAACTTGTGTAACATACCTGCATGTTGATGGAGCTCTCGGTTGCTGCCTTTGGTGCTGAATGCTAAATGATTAATGAATAATGCATTTATTGGCTGATTTCTAGACACGTTCTCTGGAGGCAGGTATACCCCCTATCAAAAGGGCATGCAAGGCAAACAGAAAGATCAATATCATGCCCGAGAAAAGAGATGGTCTTTGCACTATGTCCTGGAGGCCAGCAGACTTTGGTTTTGTCAAACCAGTGGTGGTTGGGGGTAAATTTGAGTTGAGAGCTTTCTTGTCCAAAGCTTTCTTGTCTCAAGAGTAGGGTCCCGCTCCTGGTGCCAACTGATGCTTTCAGATTAACAGTGAGCAACTTGATGGGCTTGTTCTAATAACTGGCATTTGTGTAGTGCTTTTTTTGAGATGCACAGATCTCAGAGCACTTTGCAAAGGTGATTGTTAGAGATGGAGAAACTGTGACTGCAGGGAAGTGACATGACTTCCCCAGGGTCACACATAAGCCTCTGACAGCATTGCAATGATTTGCATCTGGACCACTTTTCCTAGTTCCATGTTGCCTGTTGTTTCTGCTCCAGGACTGGATGAAACTTTTATATGCAGGACAAGGGAAATGGAAGAGTTTCCTAGTGTGAGCCTGGGCACAGGGATATATTTGCATAAGTGGTCAGGAGACTTGCTTTCTGTGAATATTTTTGCAAACAAAAAATATCACTTGCTGATGGTCACAGAAAGTGACTAGAAAGGGTCTTATTCATAGTCTGAATTCTGGGTTTTGTGTGCATGACTGTTTGTTTGTGAATACTTCCTGTGTGGTGTTTGCCCATCTCTTGTTGACTGTGGGATAATGATTACCTGAGTGTCTGACTACAATCCTAATTGGAAGAGGTTGAGATTTCACTAAGGCAAAGAAGATCCATCTTGCCCCAGTGCATGCTTATTATTCCACTAGAATGATGTCACTCACCAGATATCCCTTTTGTTTCAGTGGGTGATGTTATGAAACAATACCCTGGAAGTTAATCAGTATTGCAAAGCTGAGGCTTGCTCTATAGTCACTGTCTTTGATGTCTTCGGTAGTTCATGCAAGGATCTGCCTTTATTTTGCTTTGATTGACAAGCCCCTTTCTATAAATTTGAGCAATTAAGCAGCCCGGTAGCAGCTGCTAAGGAGAGCTGCTAAGAGCAAACCTGACACAAACTGCTGTGCAGGTCTCCTGCTATTCACTTTGACATTCTGAAACACCATCTGCAATTTTAAATTGCATAGGCAGATTTGTATCCGACAAGTTAGGTAAGTGTACTTCTGTGTTTGCTGTATGTCACTGCTCCGGCTCAGGATTAAACTGGGTCTTGCTAAGGTGACCGAGAAGAAATGTTCAATTTGTACTGAAATCTATGATCAAATATTACTATTTAAACAAGGAATTTTAGGATTCGTCTACATGAGAAAGGCAAGATTAGCTCATACATACATGTATTTAATTCAGTATGTGCATATAATGTGTATGTGTTTTTTTATATATATATATATAAAAATATATAGATATCTTTCCAAAGTTTAACCTCAGCGCATGAAGATTTCCACACTGAAAACTTCATATTCCTATGTGTGTATACGATATATAGTCAGTATGTGTATACACACATACAAATATGAAGTTTTCAGTGTGGAAAACTTCATGCGCTGAGGTTAAACTTTGGAGACATACTAACCGCGCTGTTCGGTCATTGGGACTTTAGATCATCAAGCTTCTACTTAGTCTGCCAGATCCTCCCCTGGAGTAAATTGATGTAGCTCCATTGACTTCAATTGACACTGATTTGTACCAGTTGAGAATCTGGCTCAGTGGGTGCAGTGCTATTTTCTGTACAGTTGGCTACACCTCCAAGGTTAATTTTCACTACCTGGGGTTTTTACATGGAAAACTTTATATGAAATAAAGGCTTAGAAGGTAAAGGAGGAATATATTGGTGTAGGGCTTGATTCACTCGTTTGTTGCAGTTTCCATCCCCCTTCTCTGGGAGGAGAAGCTGCATTGGGAAGTGGGGGTGGTCCTTTCCCAGTGGGTTCTGCTGGGCCGAAGCAGGTTTCATAGAAATTTTGTTGGTAGAAGTTGCCTACAAGATGTGTTGAATCAAGGCATCTCTCAGGTACCTTGGCCCTGCCCTCCCTTGTCTAGCAACACTCACTTTCTGGGCTGCATTGGCAGGTTAGCTGCCCTGACCAGCTCTGTCTCCTGGCAAAATGGCAGGTGGCAGATGTTGCTGCATCTCTGTCTGCCTGGGCTGCAGTGCCCAGGGAGTGAATTAAGTGTTTTCATTCTGGAGAACAAATGTGTGTGCAAAATATTCAGGGTATTCTTAGCAACAGGTATACGGTGGTCGTGCTCTCCCTCCCATCAGGATCAGGGTTTACAATCTGAAGACAAATGAAACATGGGAATGAGAGGTGGAAAGAGAAGACAACTGTTATAGACAAAGGTGTGTTTGCAATTGCCCCTGGCTAATTTATTTTAGAGTAAGTCCCATCTGTCCCTGATGCCATTATGAATTGGCTGTTACTTTTTAACAAGCATTTCAGCAGAGGTGAGCCTCAAGGAGGAGATCCTGGCTGTTCTGCTCAGCCTGTTTCCTTGTTCCTGGCAGGGTTTTTCAGTGAGGCTGTGACATTGGGTTCCCTCTGCCTCTCTCACTCCACCCTATTCCCAGTGAAGCTGGCGCACTGCCTTGCCTGCTGCTTTGCAAAATTCGCTATGCTCAGGGGTGCAGAAACCAGTGGCCCACCGGGCTTGACACCCACAGCTAAAGCTTATGAGATTAATCCCAGAAGTTATAGCAAACCCAGCCACTACCCTGCATTACCTAGCAGCACTGCCTGTGTTGTACAGAGGGAGGAATAAGGGGATGTGCCATCTTCTCACTCCTCCTCACTACCGGATGCATAAAGGAAAAGGGTGGCTAAGAGGGGATGGTGCCATCTCTTCCCCTTCCTGCCCTAATCTCAGCACTTCAGATACAGTACACATGCCCAGGACAAAGGGTGCTAGCTCCTTGGGGCTGAGCATGTCTCACAGCTCGCTATGTGTCTCCTTTCCACCTTGGGTGCAGCATGAAGCTCCGTCATGTGGTCCTGGGCTTCCTGCCTCTCCTGATACTGGCTGGCTGTGTCAGTCCACTCAAAACCTCCTCCATCAACCTGCACACCTTCATTGGCTGCGCTGTGCGTGAGTTCACCTTCCTGGCTAGGAAACCTGGCTGCAAGGGGATGCGCATCACCACGGATGCCTGCTGGGGACGCTGTGAGACTTGGGAGGTGAGCAATCCCTGAGGAGCACCTTGCGGGGGCAGAGATGGCCTAAGGAGCTAGCTCGAAACCAATGTTTCTCAACCTATTTACCACTGTGGGCTGAATGTGCAACTCTCTGTGTTATGTGGGTCGCATCCATACAATATATATACTACCTGTATGGGCCTGAGGATGTCACATGGGCTGCAGCTGTGTGCTGACTGGGCCACAAGCGGACCGTGGGTTGGGAACCACTGCTCTAAACAGCACCAGTGTTGGTGTTGCTTTATTTTTTTCAAATGGCGATTGGCCAGTGGTGCAGGAAGCAGTTTATGATTATTCCCCTAGCATCAGGGAGGCTGGTCTTAGGGTGAAGCCCCTGAACTAGGACTCATGAGATCCGCATTCGACTCCTGGCTCTGCCATGGACTTCCTGTGTGGCAGTGGGCTAGCTGCTTAATCTAGCTCCGCCTTGGTTCCCTGACTATAAAACGAGGATATTTCCTTTCTCTCCGCAGCTAAATCACACTCAGGGCTGGTCTACACTACGGGGGAAAATCGATCTCAGATACGCAACTTCAGCTATGTGAATAACGTAGCTGAAGTCGAAGTATCTAAGATCGAATTACTCACCATCCTCACGGCGCGGGATCAATGTCCGCGGCTCCCCCTGTCAATTCCGCAACTCCGTTCAGGTTGGTGGAGTTCCGGAATTGATATAAGCGCGTTCGGGGATCGATATATAGCGTCTAGATGAGACGTGATATATTGATCCCAGACAAATCGATTTCTACCTGCCGATACGGCAAGTAGTGAAGACGTAGGCTTAGATTATCAGTTCTTTGGGATAGGGACTGTCTTTACTATGTGTTTGTACAGCACCTACCACGATGGGACCCTGGTCTCAACTAGGGCCCTCATGCACTAGCATAATACAAACAATAAATAACCACAATGACAAAACTGTGCTTGGAAGTCAACAAGCCAGCATGAAGGCAAGGCCCCGGTCTGGTGAATGACGATCAAAATACAAGTGCCAGTGACTGACAAATTTGCTTTGAGTTATTCATTTGAACCATTGCTCAAGAGAAACACCCGCATCACGTGGTAACATTTATAAAGTGCTTACGTAATACTCTCATTATGCAATGTGAAAACCTCTTACGGCTTACCCCCTTAGGGGGAAGAGCCCTGTATGACTTTGCTGAAAGAAAATTCCTTTGAAATTAAAATGGGGCCCTTGATTCATGGGTAATATATTTTGTTCCAAAGATCAAATCCCAAAGAGAATGTCTTTCTAATTTGGTCCCATTTAAATTGCAGCCCAGGATGAAAATGAGGTAGTTTTGTTCTGGATGGAGGCGTGGGGTTGAGTGGGTGAGAGAACAAGTCTACACACATTAGAGATCAAACTCATGACTCATTTTATCTTGCTGTAATGTAAACATTTAATGGCCTGGATCCATATGTCTTTATTCAGGGAAAATCCCATTAATGTCAGTGGCGTTTTGCTGAGTAAAGTCGAGGGACTCGTTCCGCTGATAACTAATGGGGAGAAGTTTTGGTTCAGACTTTCCTGCTCCTTCTTTTATTGCCCAGGGGCGAGGAGGCTGGGCCACTGTTTGCTACCCTTCCCTTGTGGAATAAACCGGGGAAGTGTGTGTGTGTGGGGGGTTTCCACCTCTATAACCTAAGGAGCCTTTGAGAGCCACATGCATCTTGTCACCTTGCTTCACCAGCTCCCACTGCTCCTTGGAAAGCCACAGATGTTGCAGATGCCCTTAATTGACTGCAGCTGCCGCTGGGGCAGGATTAAGCTAAATTTATAAAGTTTTTGGCCCTGCTGTTCCTAGAGAGTCCCCAGATGTATTGTATGGGGGACTTCATAACATGAGGGACTTCTGAAGTGCATGGTGTCTGTGATCAGTCTGCCAGGACACCTGGGACTCCGGTAAAGAGCATGGCAAGGCCTTTCCACATCACAGAGGGGAAACAAACACAAATTAAACTATCCCTGTACTGTATTCACTTGTGCTACTTCCCCCTGCAAGTTGGAGGGGGCAGGAGAATCAGAGGAATCCAGTTGGCTCCTTCTTATCTGTCTGCCCTCCATCCTACCCCACCCACTCTTTCAAATTTCTCTTGAGGAGAAAAGAGGGATCATGCTGCAGAGGCATAACTTCCCATCCCCATCCATGGGCACAGGCTGCCCTCCCTCTGCAAGCTGCAGCTGTGCTGAGTGCAGGGAGCTCTGGTCAGATCATGGCAGCCCCTCCCAGCACTGGAATGGATCAGAACTTTACAAAAAGTTTAGACTTTTCAGTGAAAGTCAAAACCACAATTTTTTTTGCCAAAAACTGAAAAATAAATCTCACAGGTATTGTACTATAGGTGCCTCATGCTTTGTTCTCCCTTGTGGGCTGGGCCAGACTACACCTCTCATGATGCACCATGGTTTCCCCTTTTTGCTGAGCCTCAGTATTGCATCATGGGAGTCCCATTGCTGCAGTGCTTCAGGGACTATACAGGCTGGCTGGGGAGCCTGGCCCATAGAGGAGACTGCACCATCCAAACTACAACTCCTCCCATGCAGCATTGTGGTGGCATTTATGAATATTTTTTTGTTTTCAGGTGTTTGGGTTTTTTGACAAAGCAGCAGCACTTTTTGTGCAAAGTTTCGTGAAGCTGAAACCCCAATATTCTGTGTTTAAAAAAAAATCAGTTTTGAGAGATAAGGTTTTGACCAGCCCTAACCAGCACCTTCCATTTCAAAAGAATTCTCAGGGAAATGGTCATAAGCCAAAAGGAAAATAGTCTAGTGGGACCCATACAGCAATCAGCCTAAGAATTATTTCTAGATAGTCTCTTTATGGACCTGGTCCTGCAAACCAATTGTCGCTACTTTTGTGATTAATCCCCGGGAAGCAACTGGGACTGTGGGGGTTGCAGGGTCTAGACCCAGTGCTATTCAGCTCAAAGCTGTCCTGAGTTCCTCTCGCCTTTGTCTGATCTTGGTGTTTCCCCCCACCTAACAGAAGCCTGTGCTGGATCCCCCGTACATCGACGCGCACCATCGAGTCTGCACCTACAATGAGACTAAACTGGTTACGGTGAAGCTGCCGAATTGTGCTGCTGCTGTGGATCCTTCCTACACGTACCCTATGGCCATACGGTGTGACTGCGGGGTCTGTGCTACTGCAACTACTGAATGTGAGACTGTCTGAGTCCCCTGCCCCCAGCCGCACAGCTGTTCTAGGCATTTGGGGCCAAACTCTGTCCTGATGTACACTCAGAGTAACTGCAGGATTGTGGGTGGTTTAAGTCAGCATGGAATTTAATGCTATGGCTCTAATGCTTCTACTCACTGACCCTTCTGTAAAGTAGAGGCACAAGCTTCTCCCAGCTGCCAGTTGTTTAACGATCTAGTTAGGGCTCCAGAGGATTCAGGGGGCCTAGGGCAAAGCAATTTCAGGGGCCCCTTCCATAAAAAAAATTTGCAATACTATAGAATACTATATTCTCGTGGGGGACCCTGCAGGGCCTGAGGCAAATTGCCCCACTTGCCCCCCCTCCAGGTGTCCCTGGATCTAGTTGACACATTAAAGTAATAAGGAGCCTCACAGCAACATATCAGATGGAAAGTACTGATACAACTTGCTCTAGCCACAGGCATTTCACAGTGTGAATTTGCCTTGTGCATAAAGGGCACATTTAATTAGAAGTCGTAGACACGCTGAAATTGACAAGAAGAGCATTAAGGACTTGGTAACAATGAATTCATACATTTCAGGTTTTATTTCTCCCGACCCTGAGCGCAAACATACTCAACAGAGTCCCCTCAACTCCCATTAGGCTGCTTTCTCTTCTAATTTATATGAGGGTAAACAGGAATAACTACATCAAGGAAAATGGAAGTATAGGGCTTTGAGCCCAGTATCAGTGAGACCAGAATTGGGTTTGGAAACATCTATAATATCAATGCATGAATGCTAAGATAATTGCATCATAATGACCCTGATGCAGCACTTGCTTCATTCCTTAGTTTAATAGGAATGGACTTTGGCACATGCTTCAAGTTGGCACGTTTGCGTGTTTTGCTGATTTGGGTCTAATGTGCATAAAATCTTATGCAAAAGCCAACCCAGGAGAAAATTCCTTAAAAAAAGAAAAAGCACTTCAAATCTGAAAGAAAAATTAAACATTTCTTCCCCATGCTGGTTCTGCTTGGAAAGAGGGCAAGAACTGATTTAATGTAAATCAAAGAGGCGCACTGTGGTCTGTGAGTCTCTTGAGGATCTCTCCCACTTTGTCAAGATGATCCCAACCACAGGCCCAAGAGGGGCTATGTAGGATCACTCTACAGTCTCCCATGCAGCTTAGCTCCATGGAGACCTGTTCTGTGGGAGAATGCACGTGCTATGGGCTGAGGTAATGAGACTAGGATGCTCACCATGAAAGCTTTAAAATTGTGCCTCTGATGCCCAGCTAGCATTGCCACAGTATGTGTGATATTCCCTGTGCTTACTGCAGGAGTTTCATTTAGTTACAAAGACCATAGCAAAGTTTGCAAGCGCGATCCACAAGTGCTTAGAGATCCACTGGCCACCACATGGGGAGGAGCGGGACTGCATCTACTAGTATACCCCAACCATGGCCCCTGACCAGCTGCATAGATGTCCTGTGCCTTAGCTCCAGGTTGGAGAAGAGGATTTTGTGTCTTCTATTTCACTCTACATAAATGGTTGGTTTGGGTTGTTGTGAGAACAGGAATTTTGCCCAGTGTGAGCTGTTAGCAGGAGCACACAAGATAAAAACAATTTTCCAACATAGTTGTGCTGATAGGATTTCTGAACAGATTAATGTTAAACACATGATTTACCCACCTAAACCCTGATTAGGGCTTGAAAATCAGGCAAAACAAACAGCCTTGTCTCTTAGATAGATTTCCTTCCTGTCCCAAGAATGCATGCTCAAAACTACCAAGAAAGCTTACTTGAAGTTTCTTCTGCCCTTTGAAATACATCTTTTAATTTAAGATGTAATTTATTAAATGCTATAATTTTGTGTCTATTGAATTGTAAAAGCTGCATGCCATTTGTGTAGGAATAGTGGTGGATTTGAATAGTGGTGCCCTGCTGATACTTTGAATAGGCAGACTGCTACCCTGAACAATAGTGTAGTAGCAGTTTTCTGCTGACCGGGATGTTCACTGCCTTTAACAATTCTGCAATTTGTTTCAAAGTTGCAGCTCCAATCTCTGCAGTCGTGGTTTTGGTGTAAATGGCATTGTTCGTATCCTGAGCAACTTGCAAATGTCTGTGTCCTTAATAAATCTGAACTCGTACTATGAAAGCAATTTGAGACACGCTTCTGTTTCTACTTCTTGGTGAGCTAAGCTGCAACAAAGCAAACTCTTCTGGACACCTGCCCAAAACATCTGTGAAGCTCAATTTTTGGTCATTTGCCTCACAGACAGATGTCTTGCCATGAGCCTGATTTCACTGTAGCTGGTAGTCACGGGATTAGGACTGAGGTTTGAGAGTGGTGAAGTGCTCTTCAGAGCCAACAGGGTATTCAGACTTATCCCAAACGTAGGAGTGGGTAACAGTGTGTCGGAGGAGATATTACACACTATGACTGAGCGTTCTGACTGATGATGTGGCCAGACTGATCAGGAGATGGAAGAAGGAGAGTGGGAAGGAAGAACTGAGTGATTAGAACCAAAGTAACACTTATAGATGCAAAGAAGCTGAGTGTAGCAGAGTGGACCTCTGCTCCTGCCCTGAAGGGGTTAAAAACAGCCCTGGGAAGGGGCTGAGGCTGGAGAAAGCAGCCTTTAGGCTGGGCTGATTGGGGAAGTGGCTGCAGCTAGGGCCACACCCCAAACTGAGCCACAGGGCCTAATAAGAAGGCCAGGGAAGCCAGAAACTGCCAGTCTCTCTCTGACTGGGGAGGGAGACAGGCCTGGCTGCTTGGGAACTCACCTGGGGGGACCTAGAGGAAGGCGGGGCTGGGGAAAGGCCTTAGGAGCTGGGAAGCCCTAAGCCAGCAACTCCCCAGGCTGCAGAGCTGGGTCTAGGCTTCCTAGGTACTGGGCTTGCAGAGGGGCAGCTGGAGGGTGGGTAAAGGCAGCCAGTCCAAACCCCTTGTTGCCTGTGATGATCGGCTAATACACTGCAGTCTGCCCCAGGGCGTGGGGGCTAAACAGAGACTGGCAGTAGCCACGACTGAGGCAAAGAGGGGATAGTGGGGTGAGGGTTCCCCTGGCAGGGGGGAGGCCCCGTTAAAGTGGCACCAGGGTCCAGGGAGGGACACGGGGGCCAGCAGCGGACAGGTGGATCACCGGTCTGCAGAGGGTGCTCCAGGCTGGGACCAAGCTAATTCCCTGAAGTTACCAGCAGGAGGCGCTGCAGGGGTGAGTCCACACGTCTACATTGACTGAGAGACAGCTAAGGTGGTGGGAGACTGAGGCCACCAATTTATTTCACACAAACTACACTGAACTCCCATCAGTTAATTGTGAGCACTGCTAATCTGGGGTGGGTTCGTGGTGCCCTAGAGGTGGAAGATGCTATTGCTTACTTCCTATGCAATTAATTCTGAAGATCATAGAGTGGGCAGGACCATAATAGTCATGTAAGGGGCTAAACTCAGCACTGGTGTGAACTGGCATAAAGCTGGGGTTCAATTCGGAAGTCTTTACTCATGCAAGTTCCCACTGATCTAGTCCTTGGGATCTGGCCTCTTAAATTCAGCCGAGGAAATATCCTTTTATGCCAGGGCTGAATTGGGTCCTAGGCTCGCTCTCTCTTTCTCTTTTAAGGAGTTGTTTTGGTGGGTTACAGAGATGATGCTGATTAAGAGTACAGTTGAAGTTGTCTAAATTCTGCAACTGTCTTTGGTGCAATATAGACAATTCACAAGTGGGTCTTGGCTAGTGTTGCTGCCTTGCAATGGTTTAAAGGAGGACAGGTGCATTTTGTGACCTGTGCAATACTGGATCTGCACAGTACTGTGTCCAATACACCGGTGAGAAAAAATGAGGATAACAAGTATGTAAATAAGGGGCAAATACTTGACTTTGTGATGGTCACCACTCACTGGGGATCATTTGGAAGACCATCTGGCAATAGTCACTGTGTTAAGGTGTCCTCCCCACTCTGAACTTTAGGGTACAGATGTGAGGACCTGCATGAATAACCCCTAAGCTTATTTTTACCAGCTTAGGCAGAATAGTCGCTCCCACCACCAAATGTTTTTTTAAAAAACAACATATGAGGGAGAGCCATTTGGGAACTCTGCCTTCTCTCAATTTTCCCCAGTTCTTATTACCCCCTTTCCTGCAGGATTTGACGAATTTCCCTCCCACAAGTCTCTATACCCTTTTTCCTGGGTAGACTCAAGAAAATCCCGCCCTCCACCAATTCCTGGTGAGCCCAGATCCAAAATCCTTGGATCTTAAAACAAGGAAAAATTAATCAGGTTCTTAAAAGAAGACTTTTAATTAAAGAAAAAAGGTGAAAGGAATACCTCTGAGATTAGAAAGGAAGATTATCTCACAGACAACAGATTCAAAACACAGAGGATTTCCCTCTGGGCAAAACCTTAAAGTTACACAAAACCCAATTCAATTATCCCTCTGTTTGAAAAGAAATGACAAAGAGAAAAATAAAGAAATCTGCTACATTCTTATCTAAATCCTCACTAATTTAAACCAGGGTTAGATGGTTGTTTTCTGGATCTCTGACTCTGGCAAAAGCACACATAGAACAGACCCAAAAAGACTTTTTCCCTCCTTCCTATTTGAAAGTATCTTATCTTCTTATTGGTCCTTCTGGTCAGGTGTCAGCTAGGTTATGTGAGCTTCTTAACCCTTTAGAGGTAAAAGAGGAATTAACCCTTACACTTGTAAGTGTGTGGATAAGGGGCAAATACTTGACTTTGTGATCGTCACCGCTCATAGGGGATCATTTGAAAGACCATCTGGCAATAGTCACTGGCAATAACTTAGCTGAAAAATGCGTCTTTGACAGACTACCCATGGCAGCCAAAATACTCAACAAAGTTCAGTGACCTTCAGTTCAGTGTGTGTAATCCACTTACCAACTTGGTCTTTATTTTCACCGTGGCACACTGACTGGGGCTTATGTGTCAGCCAGATCCCCTAAAGCCAGAGGTTCAATTTTCAAAAGAGGGTCCACTCAAATCTTCATCCATCCAAGGTGGATAAACTGACTTCCCCTTTGTGGGCAATAAGCTTCTCTTTGTAACAGTAGTGGTTCCTTGAATGAAAGATTCTTTTTTCCCTAACCCTCACCCGTACTTTTGTTGTTGCTGGGCGAATTCTGCACCAAAAAATTAAAAATTCTGTGCCCAATATTTAAAAAATTCTGCATATTTTATTTGTCAAAATAACACAATATAATCACAGGTTTCAATTATTTTTGGCGATTTATTTCAAAATATCTGTTAGAAAGTATGTCTGTAACAATACAGATGACAAAAAGATTTGGAATTTTTTTTGACAAATGGATTCCTTACTAGGCGTATTAATACAGAACTCTCAGTAATAATTCATTTAAACTACAATACAGAACCATATTTCCCACATCTCCCGGAAGCAGGGCAACGGCTGGTGGGGCTGCAGGGAGTCAGGAGTAATGGAGGAGCTGAGGAAGAGGGAAATAATTGCTGGGAAGGATCCTGGGTGTGGACTTCCAGGGTTGTTGAGTGTGGGTGGGAAAAGTATGGAACAGGTTTTTTGCAGGGGTGGGGAGGGACTGTTAGGGAGCTTCCCACATGCAGACCCTGGCTGACCCCTAGCCTCTCCCATTCGGTCAGGCACATGTGTTCCTTCATCCCCACTCACTCCATCACCATGTGGCCTTGCACCTCCCTCCTCTCTCTGGCCCTGTGCCTACAATCCCATTCAACCCCTGCCCCAGTTTGTCATCCTCCACTTGCCTCTATGAGCCCTTGTCTGACCCTACCCAGCACCCCACGCTGGCTGTCTCCCCAAAGCTCATATCTCCTGATCTGGCCCACTGTGAAGAAGACTCTTTTTCTTCCCTAGCTGGCTGGGAGCTGCTGCCATGTTCTATTGCCACAGCACCATCTGGTGGGGGAAAAAGGCAGAACGGAAGCAACTTTCCTGCAGAAGCTTTTTTTCTGCACAAAAAATTAAAAATATGTGCGGCTCGCTAATTATTCACACATGCAGTGGTGCAGAATTCCCCCAGGAGTATTTTGTGGAGCATTCTGGTTATCTCTTTCTCTCCAAGACTATCCACTAGAGCTGGTTAGAGATTTTCAAAATTAGAAAAGAAGGGTAAAATTTCATGAAAATTTAATCTGACTCTTCGCTCAGCTCCACTTTCTGCTGTGCAAAACCAAGATATAATTCTGCCTTTGAATATATAAGATGGCCGTTGGCTTTCATGAGAATTGTGTATGCACATCTGAGAGCAGAATTGTTCCTAAGAACAGATGTTACAGGTGCTTCTGCTTTGCAAAGTCTGGACAGAAAGAACGTTACTCACCTGCTGAGAGACATCCTGGGTTTAAGCATCCATGTCAGTTCAGTGATTTTTCTATGAGGGATGTATTTATATTCTGAATGGTCATGAAAGGAAGGATTCTTTCATGATTAAGGCATTGGGCTGTCCTCAATTCCTGGCTCTGCCACAGACTTCCTATATGACCTGGGTCATTGCATTTAATCTCTCTGTCCCCCAGGTCCTCTTCTATAAAATGGAAATAATAACAAATCTTCTCTCCCATCCTTTGTCTTGCCTTTTTAGACTGTGATGTTTTTGGGGGTGGAATTGTCTCTCACTATGTGTTTGTACAGCACCTAGCACAATAGGCTGCTGATATTGTCTGGGCCTCTAGGTGTTACCATAGTGTAAATAATAAATAGGGATAGTAATAACAACATCAGCTTTTTTTTCTTTTTAGACATTCATTATAAATGCTCATTGGATTCTGAAGCGCTGTGTCTCGCACTTGTTTTGCTGTAGCAATTTACTCCAGCACATCTGCGAAGAGAAACTCTACTATCACGTTCTACCCACTTTTCAAACCGCCTTTACTAGTGGTGCCTAGAGGAGGCTGCGGGAGGCCCGATACAAGCACCTGTCGGCTTTCTGTCTGGAGAATGGGAGCATCTGCTACCATGTTCTCATATTCTCCTTGGACTTCCTTATCCTGGATGCAGCCTAGCCCTAGTATCTGTGATGGCTGACATCAGGCTCATGGTTACGTTAAACAAATCCAGGGGATGGTTACGTTAAACAAATCCAGGGCCATACTCTCAGCTAGTGTGAATCAGCCTAGTGCATTGACTCCAGGGAGGCTATCCCATCCCAATTTATACCAATGAGTATCTGGCACATCATTTTAGGAGCAGATTTTGTTGCCCTAACTTTTCTCTCCAGTGTTAAATTCACCTAGGCTGCTGCTTAAGTTCACCCAGGTTCTCAAGGTGGGGAAACTTGGCAGATTTCAAAAATGTCTTTCTCAAACAAATATGCTCTAGCTCAACCTGACTTTACTGGCTAGTTTCAGGACTTACTGGGTGAGGTTCTCTGGCCTGTGACGTGCAGGAGGTCAGACTAGATGATCACAACGATCCCTCCTTGCCTTGGAAGCTATGACAGGAAAAGGTTTGACAATAAAGGCTGTGTCTTTTTTAACAGTTCTCATAACTCTACTTTGAAGTCCCAGAATGAGGCTAATCAGATTCCTGTTTCCATCCAGCACATACGGGATGCCTTACCTGCTGTGCTTTCTTTGGCCCCTGAAACATTTCACTTCCTTTTCCCCTGCCCCTTGTTCAGAAGGAAGATTATATAACTAATCATCTTTCTTGTCATCAATAAGCTTTTGTTGGAGAGTTTTTATTACCCCCTGGTTAGAGTTGTCAGTGAGTTGCAGAAAAGTGACACTTGTGTTAGTTATTAATAGCTGCTGTACCAGGAGTGCTCGAGCTGTCTGTTAGATGGCTTCAAGCTGGCTTCTTTCCAAAACGCCATTAATATTCACAGCCACAAACACAAAAGACTGTATGATATTGTAATGTTCTAGCAGGGACCTGAGCCAATAAGGCCAAGTGACAATCTGTCCTTCACTAACTCCTGCTTTAAAAAAGTGCTACCGTCAGCTAGAGAGAGGGAGTCGCTAACATGCCATTTTCTGAGATATGCTGATTAATGGTGACAATCCCAGTGCTATCTGAATACAAGACATCAAAGACACCACTTAGAATTTCAGGCTACTCATAGCTGGTGAAAGCCAACTAGGAGAAAGGGGGAGCATAGCGGGGGGGCTGGGGGAGTCTGATTCATGGAGATCATGACTGTCTCCCTTAGAGATGTCAAGCTGCCAGCATACCTTCAACATGCTGTGGTCTAGCTCTTGCTCAAGAAATCAGCTCTTAGCATTAATGATCTTGCCAAATACTAGCTGGTCTCTAACCTTCCATTCTTGTGAAAGTTGAGAAGGGGATGGCAGACCAATTCCAGGATCGGCTGACCATGTCCAGTCTTTAGCTACCTACCTAGGCTGCAGAGGTGGGTCTGGCATAGAGATAGTGCTGGGTGAGTGAAGTATGATCTCGGGGTTACTATATGCCCCATGCTGATCTCATTGGGATTGTCTGTAGCCTTCAGACCCTGTGGGATCTCTTCGAAAAGAGTGTCTGAAACCATCATAGTGACTTTATCCCCATTCTCTCCAGTCAGGGTTAAGAACATATGATGGCCTACACTGGACCAGAGCAAAGGTCTGGCTAGCCCAGTATTCTGGCCGGTGCCAGATGCTTCAGAGGGAAAGAACAGAACAGGATAATTATCATGTGATCCATCCCATGTCATCCAGTCCAGCTCCTGACTGAATTTGGAAACTGTTCTTCCCTGAGCATTCCCACCTGTGGAGCCAAATAAACCTCTGTATTGTCCCATCTTGTTCAAAATGTGTGAGGCTGAGAGTGTGGGTTGCAGTGCCTTCTGGATGTAACACTAGATGTTTTTGCAGTGCTTTTTGCTGCCACATCTGTTTACTGGAAGTGTCCTGAAAACTAGAGTGATTAAAGTCTGTTTCCGTCTGGGTAAATAAATATAGAGGCATTGGATAGTTAGAGTCCCTCTCCAAATAATACCACCAAAAGACATCGTTTATTTTAATGGAGTAAATGTATCACTATGTACAATATAAGATATTAATGAATTGTTATAATATACAATAATTACAGGTTTAAAAGAGTGGAAGCCAAAGCATATAGAATTCTGAGTTTTAAATAGAAGATGAACACTGTTAACAAACTTTTGAATAAGCAAAATATGACTGCTGAAAAAATTTATTTGCTTAATTTGAATTTTGAAACTGAGTCAACATCCAGAAAGGATATGACGACACCATGTCAAATATAGCTGTCTGCCACTAAGCCTTTGTTTTAACCAGACCCTGAACCCCTTTGTATCGTGCATGGAATGCTTCTAGGAAGAACTTTTAGCAGACATAGAAATTCAGTTGCTTGGATGAAAAAAAGTAAATGCCTCAGTTCTTAACCTGTTGTCTTCTCAGAAATTGGCTTATAATATGATAGATGGAATGCTAGATCCCGCATCATAAGCAGATGAGTATGTTGTTTTAATGTTTTCTTCACTACCAGTTTCAGTAAAACACAGTGGGACTATGGAACTAGTGCTGAGAGCTGGCATCACAGTCCTGTTATGAATATAGTCAGTTTCTCCAAAAACAAACCATTTCTACAGTCTTCAGGTAAGTATTTCTACCTGTTTCTTATTAGACTGTCTGTTACATTTTGAGACCAGAAGACTGCAGACCAGTGACAATAGCTGTGAATCTCAGTGCAATCAACCTTGAATCAAAGTGAAAGTGAATCAATGAGGAGGTTACAAGTAGCCCAAGCTGCAACCTGGCCAGTCAAGTACAAAAGTAGAGGTGGAAGCCTGCATAACAACACACCATAGGATGATGTGAAAGAAATGTGATGCCAACCAATCCAATGTGAACCTCTGAAAAATATGCCACTTGAAAAATATTGTTACTATAATGACTTTTGCCATGGTCCTCAACAGAGATTGGATCCCAAAGCTAAAGCATAGCCTCAAACACTTGAACTAAAGAACTAAGGCCCAGTCCTGAAAAGAAGGAGTCTAACTCCCATTGAAATCAGCAGGAGAAGGTGCCTAAATACCTTTAGGGATCTGGGTCTAAGTCCTGTGGGGCATGTCTACACTGCAATTAGACACCCACAGCTTGTCCGTGCCAGCTGTCTTGGGCTCACAGGATCAGGTTGAGGGTCTGTTTAACTCAAGTGTAGACTTCTGGGCTTGGGCTGCAGGCAGAGCTCTGGGACCCTCCCACCTTGCAAGGTCCTAGAGCTGGGGCACCAGCCCGAGGCAGGAAGCCTACGCTGCAATTAAACAGCCCCTTAGCCCAATCACGCATCAGTTGACATGGGCCAGCTACAGGTGTCTAATTGCAGTGTAGACATACTCTTAGGTAATCCTTTGGAGACCAGGTGCAGAGAGAGACATGTACCACACACTGAACAGTGGGTTACATTAAGTTATGGAGAATCATGCTTCACATGCCTGACAATTTCATCACTGAAGACTCTATGGGTCCAGTCCTGCGGACATAACCCAGATAAAACAATCCAACCAACAGCCCATCAAATTTCAGTGAGATCCTTCCCTGGGCAAGAACTGTTGTCTTGGGTCTTAGCTGACCACTAATACAAAGGCTGATGCTCAGTTTCCTTCCACTGTTCTGTTCATGCAGCATTGACAATGACAGAGGAAACTCCAGGCAGTAAGTAAGAAAGTAAGTCTTGCTTTAAAAACAAAACAAAAGAGTTGTCCTTGCTGCCCAGAGGGTAGGAGTCTAGATTACAACTAGTCAAAAATTTGTCATTGGCTTTTTTTATTTTTGATGAAAAACAATTATTTGACTTTTTGACTGGATCTTTTTTGTACAATTTTCCTTTTGGTCAAAGTTTTCTGGGCTCTGATGAAAAACCAGAAACAAAAAGGGTTTCCTTAAAATAATTTCTATTTTTGGATTTTTAAAAAATCAGTTTTTGGTTTTTGAAAACCAAAATCTTTTACCAAAAACGGATTTTTTTAAACCAAAATGGTTTTAGAAAACTGAAAATTGTTTGCAAGAATTAAAAAAAAATGAATTTTTTAAAATTAAAAATAATTGGCATTTTCCAAACAACTCTAGGAAAGATGCACAACTATTTAAGAAACTGCTTTTAAATTCTGGACATGTAAGTAGATCAAGAACAGCTTGCTGGGTGCATAGGCAAAACTGACTAACTTAAAATAGTTGCCGCTATGATGGGGAAATCAGGGTACAACTATACAGTAAATAATCTTCTTCAGAGTGTCTCTAAATGTTAGATGGTCAGCTGTATTAAAATACTTCATTACAAGGTCACTGGAGTACCCGTGGCTCAAATTCAGCCCTTGTGTGACTAGAACCGAGGATGGAATTGGCTCAATCTGTTTATCCGCTCAAAGATTTGACAGCCTTAATAAAGAAGACAGAATAGCAGGAAAATCTGAAGAGAGGTTTTCAAATGCACTCAGCATTGGCCCAATTCAGCTCCTATTGAAGTTTTCCATTGATGTCACTAGGAGAAGAGTTAGGCCAGTAAGTAAGGCTGTCACGGAGGTCACAGATATCATGTATTCCGTGACTTTTTGTGACTTCTGCAGCAGCTGGTGCTGGCTCAGGGGCTGCCCGAGCTGGGCAGCCCTATGGCCAGCAGCAGGAGCAATTTGGGTGTATGGGAGGGAGCTCAGGTCTAGGGGCAGGGGGTTGGGGTATGGGACAGCGCTTACCGCAGGTGGGGGTCTCCCTGGTTCCCACCAGCATGTTCCTGCAGTTCCTAGGTAGAGGAGCTGGGGGGCTCCATGTGCTGCCCGTGCCCACAGGCCCTGCCCCCACAATGCCCATTGGCTGTGGTTTCTGGCCAATGGAAGCTGCAGAGCCAGCGCTTGTGGTGTTAGCAGCACATGGAGCCCCCCTGGTTTTTCCTTGCCCTAGGAGCTGCAGGCACACTCAGAGCTGGGTAGGGAGCCTGTGAGCCCTGCCAAACCCACCCCAGCATCAACGGTGGTCCCAGGCCAACCCCCCACCACCCATGGCACCTCCAGACCGTCCCCCTCTCCCTGAGCACCCACAGCCCCCCACCTAAGTTTTAGTTAGGGGTATATAGTAAAAGTCATGGACAGGTCACAGGTTGTGAATTTTTTGTTTACTGTCTGTGACCTGTCCATGACTTTTACTAAAAATACCTGTGACTAAAATGTAGCCTTACCAATAAGAAGCACTTCTGAAAATCCTACGCTAGACTCTTTAGTTAGAGGATTCAGATGGAGATTGCTATACAGACCCCTCCTACCATACACAGACTGTTGTGCAAAGTGATTCTTTCAAGGGGCAGTAATTATTAGCAACATCTTATAATATTAAAGCAGCTCTTCAAAACTCAAGTGGACTTGTCCTGATTTATGCCCAATTTATATAATGTTTGCATGGCTTCGAATATAAAAACTAGATTTGTTAGTTTTTTTTCTGTTTCTAGTAAGTTTCATGCTGTGGTTCCTATCGCTGCTGTTTTGGGGTCCCAGAGTAGCCTGGAAAGTTTACCTTTGCACCCACTATTCAGAAAATTTTAACTGACATTAAAAACAAATACTGAAAGCATTTCTATGAATAGCAGCTATTGGATACCCATATGTTAGGCAAAAATTTCCGCAACTCGAAAATTCTGGTTTATGGAACTTTTCCTGTAAGTGCAAATTTGCATAAGTCACGTCTTGCGTAACCCGGGGAGCATCTGTAAAAGGAAAAACTTAATTTTGAGGGCCCAATTACTGATTGTTGTCTTTGCAATGTGGCTTTACAATTCTGCTCCAGAAAATTATAATGAAACTTCCCATTTGCCTAAAATAAATATCACACTTTCACTGCATTCCTTACCTAACTGGCTTTTCTATTCATTTTGACTATGCATAAAAATTTCCATGCATATTTCATTTCATTGTGTTCTGTGATAAGAATGGAGGTTGCAAACCAGTAACTCTGAAATCAATGAAAGTTTTCCACTGACTTCAGTGGATCCTCATTTCCTCTAAAAAAATATTTGCTTTTGTTACAGATTTTTTTTTCTTCATTTTTACACAGTACAAATACATCTAGAAACTGTCTTTGATCTAAATTGTTTTGAGCTCACTTCCTGGTAGAAGAGATGCTGCTCCACTCCAGCTAATGCTATGAAACTAGAAAGAGTTCAGTCATTTACAGCTGTATGAAGCAGATGAAGCATAGCAGAAATCCTCTGGGACAGGGCAAAATTTTATAAAGGATAAAGCACGTGCAGCTACTGATTTACATAACAAATAGCAGCTGTGTTGCTGAGAATGCATGCTGCATTGCTTTCATGCTGCAGTGCAAATGTGCTTTCAAACCAACCTGGTATACTGTGAAAAGAATCAGCAACAATTTATTTTAGTTTTGAGCTGGTAAGTTCTAATACTATGAACAAGGAGCCATCTGTTCTCTCTTCGCAGTAAAAAAAGCTGAGAGCTACACCAGCATTACACAAAGCTGAGCTATGTTAATTAATTGGTATTATCCCATTCAACTAGGAGAGAGTTTGCAAGCAGCAGCCAGCATGACTGTAGAGAGCCAATGAAGAGCTTTTCCTGCAACGAGGGCACATGAATTATGGAAATGGAAGTACACTTTTCTAAGAACTTGTCCACACTGAGGATTTGCCCCAGCTACCACCACTGGTGTTAACACCAGTGTCATTACACGAGCAACAGCCAGTCCTGTAAAAGTGGACTACTAGACACCACAATTTGCACCAGTGTAAATGATCCTGGTTTCAAGCAGGTCTTAAGCTGCTCCAATGCACATGGTGGTGTGCATTGAAACAACTACACTGGTGGCTGCCACCAATGGTTGAAATCTCCAGTGTAGACAAGGGCCAAGAATTTCAATTTCAATAGTGACTATGGGTGCTTCAATTTCTGGGGGTCCAACTTGAGAGACCTGGGAGGAGCTTGATTTTCAGAGCAGAGAGTTCAGCACTTTCTGAGCATTGGGCCCTTTAAGGTACCCAGAGATTGAGGCACCCACATTTAGGAGTCACTTTGAAAATCTTGGGCAAAACCAAATTGACACTGCTAGCCATGTGAGATGAAGCACAGACACACCCCACAGATGAGCAGATAAGTCCCTGAATACTGAAACATCCACTGTATAGATCTGGTTTCATGCTACGATGTGGAATTTTGCTCCTGCACTTAGAACGGAAGAATCCCATGCACTGCTATAGACTAGGGACCAAGTGGCTAGGCAGCAGTGCTGCAGAAAAGGACCTAGGGGTTACAGTGAATGAGAAGCTGAATATGAGTCTACAGTGTGGCCTTGTTGCCAAGAAGGCTAACAGCATTTTGGGCTGTATAAGTAGGAGCATTGCCAGCAGATCGAGGGACATGCCCATTACCCTCAATTCAGCATTGGTGAAGCCTCATCTGGAGTATTGTGTCCAGTTTTGGGTCCGACACTACAAGAAGGATGTGGAAAAATTGGAAAGAGTCCAGTGGAGAGCAACAAAAATGATTAGGGGGCTGAAGCACATGACTTATGAGGAGAGGCTGAGGGAACTCGGATTATTTAGTCTGAAGAAGAGAAGAATGAGAGGGGATTTGATAGCTGCTTTCAACTTCTTAAAAGTTCCAAAGAGGATGGATCTAGACTTTTCTCACTAGTACCAGATGACACTGTCGAACAAGGAGTAATGGTCTCAAGTTGCAGTGGGGGAGGTTTAGGTTCGATATTAGGAAAAACTTTTTCACCAGGAGGGTGGTGAAGCACTGGAATGGGTTACCTAGGGAGGTGGTGGAATCTCCTTCCTTAGAGGTTTTTAAGGTCAGGCTTGACAAAGCCCTGGCTGGGATGATTTAGTTGGGGATTGGTCCTGCTTTGAGCAGGGGGTTGGACTAGACCTCCTGAGGTCTCTTCCAACCCTGATGTTCAGTGACTCTATGATTTTGATGGGAGACACTGATCAAGCAGTGTCTTTCAGGCACCTGATCCTGCTCTTGTTGAACTCGTGGGAGTTTGGCCACTGACATCAGTGGGAGGAGGCATGGCCCCTAGGGCTTCCTTTCTCAGCTAGCTTAATCTTTAGCCTCTAATTCTCAGATTATTAACAATGCAGGCTTTCAGGGTCAAATCCAAAACCCACTGAAGTCAATGAAAAGCAGGGCTGCTCAGAGGATTCAGGGGGCCTGGGATCTCTGCCAAATTGCCGCGGAAGACCCGGAGTGGAAGAAGCTCCGGGGTCCCGGGTCCTGCGAAAGTTTTCTGGGGCCCCCGGAGTGAGTGAAGGACCCTGCTCCAGGGGCCCTGAAATACTCTCTTGGGGGCCCCTGTGCAAATTGCCCCACTTGCCCCCACCGGGCAGCCCTGATGGAAAGACTCCTATTGACGTCACTGAGTGCTGGATTGGGACTTTCTTGAGAAAAACATTTTCTTTTTTGATCTGATGTAACAGATTGTTCTTCACAAGTTGCGCGGTAGATATTTAAAAGGCAGATCAGTGAGAGGTGCATATACTCACTAGGGTTAGGACCTATAGGGCAAAAGGGAGAGAGACATAGTGGCTTTGTGGAACCTGCTACTGTTCATGTGCTACAAGGGGTGGTATGGCACAAAAGAATAAGGGTGCTGCTTACACCCCCTTACTCCATTGCACCGGTGTGCAGGACCAGCCACAATCTGACCCGCGCTAAGTTAGTAGCATATTCTCCTATGTGACATGACAGGGGAACAGGGAACATGGGCAATTTCGTTAAAATAGATCACAGAAATACCACTAAACATAGTGTATATATTGTTGAATTTAGGTCCTGACCGGAAGGCCGTTGAAGTTAACTGAAAGGATTCTATCAGCATCAGTGGCTTTTGGATCAGGTCTTTAAATATACGTGTGCAAACATTTTTCTTGTTGCTCCTCATTAGATACCTCTTTGGTACCTTTAGGCTGAGAGATCCAAAATTGCCTAAGGGAGCTGAATGCCCAGTTCAGACAGTTTTGAAAATTTCAGCTTTAGTTTTCTAGTCCAGGCCGTGTGCCCCAGGCTCTGCATTCAGTTTTATGGACTTAAAAATGTTTGTATGTTAAGAGTGCCAAGCTTAACAAAGTTTGTTGCTAGTGGCAGCTCTGTTCAGAATTGTTCCTGTAAAAATAATAATTAAGACAAAAGCCTTCTTCCAAATCAATTAGAAAAGCGCTTGAATTTTATTAGGAGGAGGGAATTTCTCTTGCAAGACAGACAAGCCCTCCTATCTGCATGAATATATTTTGTTTAATTACTAAGTGCCCCATCCTGCATTACATATGTTTACATAACTGACGTTGAAGTTTATGGAAGTCCTGTAAGCATTAGAATTATTTGATCAGACCCAAGGTGACAACAAAGCATCCATTTATTGGCATGCACCGTCAAAGAGCTCACCACGCACATTTTTGCTGGGACCTTATTTACATTTTAGTTATTAATTAAAATCAACTCTTGAGAGAATATGTAGGTTTAAAAAAAAAAAAAGGCCCAGGCTAGGATTTAGCACATTCTTTTTAAGATCTGAAAGCATTTGAAAAGATAATAGGCTATTAACAAAAGTAGGTATGTCAGAAACGGCTTTAACATCAATTGAGATAAACTATAATCATTGTCAAATAATTTCTTGGAGTAGTTTTTACTCTTTGCTTACTCTAATAGGCTTTAAAATAACATTTGCCTTCCTTATGAATTCAGGGCCTGATTTCCAGTGGGCACTGCAGGTGCTTGGCACCGTAACATTAGATTGCTGGTCTACAGCCTTTCAGTAGGCAAATGTTTATTGTTTCTGTTGTTTCTAATGGGGCTTGAAAAGTAATCTGATGTTTCTATTCATTTCCATGTTTCTGCTTTAGAACCACCAGCATTGTCACAACAATTCTGAGAATAGTCTTTGCTCATCAGTTCATACTCCATCTGCTGGCTCCGTAGCAGAAAAGCACAAGGTACTGTAGACCAATTTTCAAAGGTCATCCTTAACTCTGCCCACAATATTTGGAAAGGGCATCAACTTGTGCTTCTACAACTTACATTTACCCATGCAAGTTGAGCTCCTTCCCTCAAAAATACATAGTGAGTTTTACAGCTGGGAAGTTACTGGGCATAGAAGTATGTGCACTCACAAATACGGGGCTGGAGGGTCAGGGGACAGTTAAAGAGGCTTTTTGAAAATTTGGCCTTGTAGGCAGGGGTGGCTCCAGGCCCCAGCACGCCAAGAGCGTGCTTGGGGCGGCAAGCCACTGGTGGCTCTCTGCTGGTCGCCGCGAGGGCGGCAGGCAGGTTGCCTTCGGCGGCATGCCTGCGGAGGATCTGCTGGTCCCGGAGCCTGCCTGCCATGCTTGGGGCGGCAAAATGCCTAGAGCCATCCCTGCTTGTAGGACCTACATAAAGTGTGAGTATATTTAAAACATTTATTTTTGATGGCAGGAAATTAAAAAATACGTAGAATCCAAAGGCCATTTGTAAGTGGATTGTTACCCTTTGAGGATAGGTCAAATTTTGGTCATAAGCAGCTTGAAAGCATCTCTTTAATTCACAGTTTTATCACCTTTCAAAATTGATTTACTTCACTTTATAAGTGCAAAAAAGTCTTGCCGTGCATTAATTAAAATATTTTTTTATGAATAATAATATTCCTCCATCTGCTTTCTCTACTATGCAACGATTTGTACAGAGGTCTGTAGTTTTTAATATATGAGGATATTAGCATTTTAGCATTCATTATCACAGTATTTAGTTTCCCAAAATTACTGCAGTTATATCAATGATATAATTGGTAATTTAATTTCTGATTTAACATGCCTGTCATATGTCATACCATCATTATTAACAGGCACCACTGATATTAAACACCACCCAAAACCCATCGTTCAATTATATGTGGCTTCCTCAGAGGCATGATGGGACTGATATATTGCACTTCTCCAAAGTACTCATTATTTTATAAGCTCAGCTGTCATTCTAGAGTTTTAGTTTCTCTTCAATTTAGAAAAGCTGTAACATTATCTGGCAGATCCAAACTTAAGGCATGTATTGCAGTACAGGTGAAAGAGACTTGGCCCCATTTCTCCCTTACCCAGGGACTCATGGGTATATGTATACTGTATATCGAGTCAATTCCTGGGGAACGGAATAAGCAGGCCATCTTCCATTGAAATCAGTGGCAAACCTCAGTGGGATCAGATTGAGCTCTAAACCCTTGATACAAAGTCCATTGAAATAAATTGATGGGGGCAGGGGGCTTTTGTTCATTTCATGGGGATTTGGGTCAGGCCCTAAGTCAATAAAATATTCTCCAAACATTTCTATATTCCATCTGCTCTTAACTTTCCTGCTGCACCACTGATACGTGACAGTCCAGAGAACCCACTGCCAGACATGCTACCTGCAGCCCAGCTGCACTAGGAAATTAACACATTCACCTAGACGCAAACCATAGCTCCTTTCATATGGAAGAAAATGACATTGCTGCTGGGCTCACTTTCTGGTCTGAGCTATGTTTCCCAAACTTTCTGTCAACATATTCCAAGACAACCCCTTCGACAGGATGAAACTGGATCCAGAGGGGTCACTAGGGATTTATACCCTAAGGCACACACCAGATTTTCTTTAGCATCTCTGACTTACTACAACTTCATTTTCAGCCATGTCCATGAACAGTGACCCAATGTTTATCACAATTCCATTGTGTAATAATTAAGGTTAAGATTCTGTCACGGGTATTTTTACTAAAAGTCAAGGACAGGTCATGGGCAATAAACACAAATTCATGGATGCCTGTGACCTGTCCCTGACTTTTACAAAAAACACCCTGCTGGGGCAGGATGGGGGACTAACAACTAGTACTATTGGGGGCTGAACCCTCTGCTGCTCCATTCTCAGGAGGGCTCATCCAAGCCTGGCCACTGCTGTGGCAGCGCTGGGGCACCTGCTGGCCAGCTGCTCCAGCAGCCCAGGGATTGCTGCTCCGGCAGCCTGGAGGATCACTGCTCTGCTGGCCATGGGGCCAGCTGCTATTCCGATGGCTAGGGGATTGCTGCTCTGGTGACCCTCAGGCCAACCACCAGCTATCTGCTCCAGCGGCCTCCAGGGATGACCACTGGCTGATGCTCTAATTCCACTGCTGCTCCTGTGGCAGGGGCTGACAGCTGCAGCTTCATCCCCAGTGGGCTTCAGCCCTGGAGCTGCTGCTTTGGTGGCCCTGGGGCTGACAGCTGCTCCAGCCCTGCCCTGGAAGAAGGCCTGGAGATCCCAGAAAGTCATGGAATCCGTGACCTCCATGTATCCTTAGCAATAACTATGTACCTCCAATCGTATCCTTAGCAATAACATAGCAAAAGACACTTACTTACTAATTACCATAGCTAAATATCCCTTATGTCTCGGAGATAATGGGTGACCTGTACTGATATAAATGTTTTGGCATCTGATCCTGCTCCTATTAGAGTCAATGGCAAAGCATAAATTAGTGTCCATATGATTGTGGGTCCTTGAATTCTAGTGAGTTGCATTTACTAAAACAGAAATTGCTTCATTTACCCTAAAGATACAGCCAGTACATTCTAGCCATGCACTTGCCACTGATTTTAATGGGCTCTGGGCAGCTGGAATCCAGAGCAAGGCTTTTACAATGTAATGACAACGATCTCATATAGGAAAACCTTCTACAAATATCTGTGTAGTAAAGGATACTGTCATCATCACTGAAGTCAATGGGAGTTTTGTCTTTGATTGCAATGAAGGTGGGATTGGGCCTTGTATCTATGATGTTGCTTACTTTGGGCTGAATGTTACAGTCCTTGCTCAAAATCCCACTGAAGTCAATGGGAGTTTTGCCTGAATAAGGTCTGTAGGATTGGATCCCTAATCTCCAGTTAATGGCAGAGGCTTTCTAGCTGCCCCTCTATAGACTCAAACACTGTACAGTACATCCAAAGAGGAGAATGCTGGCTGTTCCAAGACATGAGTGGGTAAATTAATCCCTGTGCTGACACTTTGCTGGTGAGAGAAGGTGCAATTCCATACTAGGTCTGGAAACACTGACTCTGGCAGTTGCTTTTTTCAGGGAGTTACTTTATAGGCCTAGAAACATGGATTTGCTGGCATTATAATTGTATGCCTTGGAGAGGTATGATCAGAAATGAAATCCATAACAAGACAGCTACACGGGCATTTCCAAGGCACTCATAGGCAGATGTAAGTAATAAGACACCCTCACAGTTCACCTCCGAGAGTCTGTGGTATAACGGCGTCTTGCTGTGATGTGCAAAACAACAGGCTCCCTGGAGAAGCCTTAGCAAAAAGGCACACTTTATTCAACAGCAAAGAGTGCTTATTGTCAGCTTTCATTCCTTTGAGGTTCAGGCTTCCTGTATCCGTACTGCATGCTGCAGCACTTCATCCTGCATATTGTCTGAAAGAAAGTTCCTGAGTAGCATACCCACACTATACCTTAACTGCTAATTGCAATAATGAACATGGAAGACACAGACAAAGCAATGAAGAGCAGAGAGAGGACTACAGTAAATAGACATGTTTACGAGTCTGCTCCAATTAATATCTTTACACAAGATCATTTCTAAAAAACTATTTCAAATAAGGCAACTGGATCATTATAAAGCACTTCACATCAATGTGACTTTGGCTTGTTTGTTTTTGTTTTCATCTGCTGGGTGAGATGTGGAAATGCACCCAATCTGTAGAGTGAATTTATAATATTCGTGGCAATGCAACACTTTCCTGGTTTTTCATGTCTGTCACAAGATTTTTTTGGTGATATGATCACTTTGTTTCTGCAAATTAATGCTACAGTTTTTCACTTACACTGTTTTCCCTCACCCAACTTCTGAAAACCTCCTGGTCCAGCCTGGACACATTCTGTAGAAAATAGAGATATTTGTCATTTTGCGTAGTAAAAAGAACATTCCTTCAATCTGGATGTAAATATTGATCCATTTTGATGGCTTGATGCTGTAACATGAGTTACTGTGAATTGGAGTCACTACTGCTTTGCTTTCATGTCATTTTAAACAAACTAAAGTAGATCCTGAAATTAGTGAGTATCTTATAAAGAAAAGTAATTTGAAAGTATACCCTATATATAACATATATGATTACATATTAAACTCCTAATGATTTCTCTGTGCTTTTGATCCATTCATATTCAATTCTGAAGTATTATAAATTTATACTTTTGATCAATTCTTCCTTAAGGCCACAAATGAAGTTTTTCCTGGTGGTTTTTACAGTGTCTTTAAAGTTTTCCACACAGCACCCTAACCTGATTGAGAGTCAGCCATTAGCAGACATCCTGTTTTATACTGGCTCAGTGCATACGAGCATAGTGTGGGAAAAGGCTGCATACAGCTCTATAGGGTTAGGAAAGCAAATAGACATTAGCTGGCTAACATGTTACAGCCTGAGGTTTCACAGAATGGAGGAATCATATATGGTTTAATAAGACTCCTTTCTGGTCATGTTCCCCATTTCAGTTTGTGTGTGACACTCATTGCCACTCTAACCTGGGGGGTTTAGTTGAAAAATAGCATTGTCCTGCTTTGCTTTTCAAGTGACCTCATACAACTGTACAGCAGCTGTGGCACGTCACACAGCGTTTCTTCTTTTTCTTAGGGTGAAAAATGGTGAGGATTGCTTCATCGAAGACTGTTTTAAGACCTTTCTGTGTCAGGGCTGAACATTCCAAATAACACTGTGCTCCAATCTTAAGCAGGAGAGAGAAAGAGAGAGAGGGGTCATAAATGCACAGTTTGGAGAAGACAATAGGACATGTTTATGACATACAGATCCTGTTATCCTCACGTGCACATAACTCCCTGATATAGAGTGAGCCATGCCTTTAAGATGGATTAAAGTCCTAGCTCTGCCTTGGGCCTGGCTTCCTATCTGATCATAGACCTTGTGGGACAGGCATTGAGAATAGATGCCAGGGCATTGTCTCAATGCAGAGGGAGACGTGGATGGAGCAACAGTCTGCCAGTGGGGCTGGCCAGGAAGAGGAAGCTCCATGTATGCCAGCTGAGAGTTTGTAGGAACTCTTCCACTGCATAGGGGTTCCTCTGAACAGAAGAAGCTGGATCTCAGGGTTTCCAGGAGGCATTGGCTCGAGTGCTCCCTGACAGTGTGGTTCAGTCACTTAACATAAATATCCTTAGCTCCCCTTCCATGCTCTTGGCTTCTCCTATCAAACTCCACAGAGATGAAGTCATTGCAGAGGCGCTTCTACAGGCTCAGGGTGATTGATGGAGGCGTGCCACTGAGTCAAAAATACCCTCCCATTCTGTGGGCACTTGCACACACGTAGTGTGGACCTTGAGCCTGCCCGTGGAAATGAATTTGGATAAATGCAATTCCTCTGACTTTTTAGCTCTGCTTGGCCTTTTAGAACCCTCTGACTAAATATCAGCATAACCAATATGTGCAGTGACTAGCTGGAACGTGCTTGTGTCTGAATGCAGATGCTGCTGCCTTTGATGTATGTACGTATTTCATGTTCATTTCTCCATCCCTTCTCCTTACCCAGAGCAATAATACATTATGAACTGAAAGAAGATCCCACCAAATAGAGGTCTATGGGCCTGAGTCTCATTTACGGCCCCCATACATAGCTGTGTAAAGTGTCCTTAAGCCAGAATCAAGCCGGATGTGTTTGTATGGGAGTGACTAAAAGTGGAATTTTTCCCATTGTGATTAGCCCAAGTAGCACCAGAGAGAATACATATGAGCGTGTTATTTTAGACAAGCTTTTGTATCCATCTCCTACATATGGGTCTTAGCTAAAAAGCTGGATCCAAACACACTGAAACTTTGGGACAGCTCCAGTCCAGATGAGAACTTTCCAGCTCATTCCCATCTCTGCAGCCTAAATGCTGCTTCCGTAGGTTGCAATTCTTTTTTTTTTTTTTTGGTAGTGATTAACGTTACTCTGCCAAACACAGATGTCCGTTTTCTCCCAGGAAAACCATGGAATGTCTTTATAGGCTCACATAAATGAATAACATCCACAATGTACAGTTTCTTTTATCGTGATGTGTAAAATAACCTGTTATGTATCCATTTTGTTATGACCAAATATGGTAAAACACTGTAGTGGCTGATCCTAAATCAAACATAAGAACATTAGATGTTTCATTTCATTCAGATGTCTCAGGTGTGGCGTGTGCTTGTTATATATCAGAGATTCATTAGTGGGATTGCAGAACAATCAAGGTAACACTAGAGACAGGTTTAAAGGTGCAAAATTCAGTGTGTTTGGAGTTGAGGTTTTAGTCTGGGCCCAAGTTAGTGAAAATGGAGGAAAAAATGAAAGAATTGGATTCGAGTGAAATATACAGAAACTAAAGTTATGGCCAAACTACTCTGCAGCCTGGGTCCTAACAATAGGGTCAAGCAAAACAATGATACCTCTTTAGCCAGTTTCACTCCATGTTCGTAAGTGAGGGGTTTCTCCTTCATATAAAGTAGTCGAGCCAAAGTTTTCGGATCATCACGAAGATCAATCTAGCAGTAAAAAAACCACACACACACATACAGAGTACTAAACACAACATTCCTGTGGATGAGTTGGCTCCAGAGCCCTATGCTAGGATAAATATTTCAGTGACACCCCCAATTTCTCCCCTACTAGAGATAATTTTTTTTAAAAGCTGGTTCATAATGTATCTCTCTCTTTTTCTCTCTCTCTCTCACTGTGTATATGCACACGCATGTGGCCTCAATGTCTCCTTTCTATTTTTTGGTCAAAACAGAAAAGAGAGAAAACAGGATTGTGTAAGAAGCATATAGGCTTAATTCTATGTCTGAGAACAAATAGGGAATTTTCCATCAATGTTTTTTGATGGAAAATGCAACTTCTGCAGAATTGAAATTTTCCCGAGGAAAATTTAGATTTTGCAGATTTTTTTTGATTTTCTGTTAAAATTAAGTATTTAGTTCTGGGTCAGGTTGCCCCAAGTGAAACATTTTGGTTTGTTGAACTGAAACAAAACATTAAATTGTGGGTCACTTTGATATTAATCTCTGACTGCCTCACCTGTGTTTTTTTTTTAAAGAGAATATGAGTTTTTACACCTTAGTAAAGATGGACTAAGTAGGATACCAATTGCCCAGTGAAATGCTATTCTGCAAAACTGCCTCGAGAAGATCTTGGTATAAAGGCTGAAATGTATTTCTAACTTGCCATTATTTGCAGCATCCTTTTAGAAGTTTGAAAAAAAGTTTTCCTCATTTGGCAAACCTTGATTTTTCTCCAAATATTTGTATAGGCCTGGGGCCTATCCTGCAAGAGGCAGGAGCACCTTCAGCTCCCACCAAACGGTGTTCAGTGCCTCTCAGGAGACAGTTGGCAGAATTAAACCCTCCACAAAGAGTGTGTGGTGAGTTAGCTGTTGCTGCAGAACTGGCCTCGCTGAATCTTACAAGTGTTTTGGCAACAGAGTGATTGATGTTAAAAAACCCAGCTCTACAGAATGTATCCACCTTAATGTGACCATTCGACAGTAGGTCAGAGCTCATGGCTACCCCATTTGGCAGGAGGGACCGTCTGAGTTGGGGTTGTCCGATGACATTTGGAGAATGATTATGACAACAAAAAATACAGGTCTGAACTGGTGGTCATGTGCCTACTACTCTGCTCTGCAGCTTGAGTATCAACAATAATACTTGATCTGGCTCTGATTTCTGGGTTGGGTCAGTCTTTTTCTTCCAAGGAGGGGAGATCCTTCCTTTGGGAGAGATGTTAGATCTCAGGACCTAAGTCTGTCTCCAACTATTTGGGATCAGGATGAGATCGAATGTGGTGGGCAGATTATCCCACTTCTGTGTCATGACCCACAGGGCTCAAAGCCAGGATTCACAGGAGCGGCTATGCTTCAGCCTTCCTCTTGGTAGCCTGCTGACAGCTGCTGACCCAGGACCCATGAAGCCCAGCCCCAGTTTGAGGGTCCTCCCCTGGCATCCTATTGGCGGAGCCACAGAGCAGCTGATTGGCCTGCTGGCCCTACTTAAGCCAGGAACAGGAAGCTGCCTGAACACCTGGGATCCAGGCTGCTCTGGACTGTGTGCTTCCTGCTCCTGCTCCCCTGTGTCAGCTTCCTGATCTCTGATTTGTGATTCTGATCTTGCTTTGTCTCCTACCTCTGACATCCCAGTATCCTGACCCAGCCTGACTGTAGTTACGAACTTGTGGTTTGTCTCCTGCCTCTGATGTCCTACAGCAGACTCTTGGCTCCTGACTATGGATTTTGGCTCTGACCACTAGGTCTGGCTGCCCATGATCTGGCTTTGCCAGTCTGTTTACTCTGTGGTTCCTACACCTTCCTCTGAAACAGCTGGTGCTGGCCACTGTCAGAGACAGGATACTGGACTGGATGGATCATGGGTCTTATCCACTCTGACAATCCCTAGGTAAACTCTGGGGGAAGAAAGTGCTCTCAGCAGGGCTGGCTGATCTAGAAGGAGCTGTGTTGGCTCTAAAGAGGTTGTTAATCCTTGTTGGCTCCAGGAAAGCTATTCAGGGACGGAGGTGAACGTTGGGGGATGTAATATGGGAATGGCTTCTCCACTCCAGAAAAATATAATGAATTTAAAGCTTAGTTAAAAATCACCATGATATTGAGGAGCCCCTAACCCAGAATATGGGTACAGTGGAGCTAGAGGTGTACTTTTCTGCATGAAATAGCTGTGGTAGCTCTGATCAAGCTAGTGCATGGGAAACAGAAGTACAGCCGAGGCAGTGTGAGTAGCGAGGTGGAATCACCAGCCTGAGTATGTATCTAGGGTTTCAGTTGGGATTGTATTTGGGTGGCTAGCCCATGCTGCTGCTTGCCCTGCTGTAGCTACACTGCTATTTTCAGTGTGTTGACTCGATCAGAGCTAGTCTGGGTATGTCTTCTTGACCTGGGAATTACACCTCCTGCTCCAGTGTAGACATACCCACAGTGATCCTTCAGAGGGTTGGGCAACTAGATGCATTACATTTGCATGGGGTTTGGGGAAGCCTGCTTGTTTCAGTTCATGTGAGTTGCAGCCCCTGAGGTTTGCTTTGAGTTGCAAGTTTGGTATCAGGTCTGCCAGAGTGGAAGCAGGTGTGTGTGGAACAGCAGAGTTTTCAGTGGATCCCGGGACTGCAGCCAAACCTCAATCTGGGTAAGTTCCACCTAGCTTTGAGATTTCACAAGGCCCACCTGGCTGTAGAGTTCCAGACCTCTCGTGCTGGTCAATAGGCATTCCAGTTAGTAACTACCTGTGTTCCTATGAGCACATAAGGCACATGCGGCATGCTGACTCTCAGTTCAGGCACCCATTCTTCCTGGACGTTGTGGTAAGAGGCAGGATTCACCACAGAAAAACAGATCAAGAACACATCCGTGTTGGGATAGGAGAGGGGTCTCAGCTGATTGTAGTCCTCCTATCAGAGAGCAAAGGCTGGGGTTAGCAATGGGTCACGCAAGCTGCGTAACAAAGCATCTGCAAGCACTTTGAGTTTCCCAACATTGTCACTGAATGTCAATAAGACCTGATAAATTCCAGGGGGTGGAATGACCACTGCGAAGGCATGGTGGAGGTATCCCGCAGCTGGGTCAGTCTCTGAACCCCCTTTTATCTGGGCTTTGCGCAGACAGGTCGCGGGGTGGGCATTCTGTTTTCATAGTGATTCCAGTGTACAAGGGAGATAAGCTAAACAGGGGCTGCCTTCAGTGCCATTGAACAGTAAAAGAAAAAATACCTTGGGGTACAAACAGCTCTTTACGTTGCTCATATTGGGCTCAGCCTTCAATATACCATAATCCTAGGAATTATTATTTGACTGCCATTATCCTTGGAGCCAGATAACATCTGTAGAGGACATTCATGCCATGCGTTTTACAGTAGGTGTTATGTGCAGGGTGTATAAAACCTCAAAAATGCTACAGACATGACTATGCACAACAAAAATGGGCCTTTGGGCTGTTCAGTTACATCATGCTATCTCCAGAGCCACGTCAATTAGAATGAGAAACTCTCATCCTGGAAATTTAGCAGCAGCTCGGATCCAGTTTGTAACTCAAGGTGATTTGAGATTTCCATGGGCCCCTGTCTTGTGAGAAGAGATGTCATCTTGCCCCCGAGGCTGTGCAGAGAGCAGTATTCAGGTACCTCAAAGCACAGACGTTCCATGTAGTTAGCTGATTTGATAACAGGGAAACTTGTTAGAAGGACAAATTTGGGTCCCTTCTCAGTTTCAAGAGTTGGACTCTGGAATCCATGTGAAATCAATAAATGTGTCTGGAGTAACAGCATATGGAATCTCACAGGCCCATTCTTGGACAAGTGAAATTCATATTGGAAAGTCTGGGTGGAAGCTAGTGTTTCCCAATTTTCCTGCAAGTGGTTCAAAAATTACTTGTAAAGTTACCTGTTTCCTTCAGCAAATGTATAAAAAGCATGGGAACAAATGATCACCCTATGTCAGGGCTGGATTAAGACACAAGCAATATCAGCCTGTGCCTAGGGCTCCAGCACCTGGAATCATGTGATTATATCAGAATTTAAGACATGTAAGTTCTCATGGTTGTGAAGAAAAGATTGAAAATATAAATTGAGTGTAACTGAGGCTGAGAGATCTGTCTGGGGCTTCTCTGCACTTACAGCGCTGCACAGCTGAAGTGCTTAGTGAAGATGCTACCTGCACTGACATGAGAGCTTTTCCCATCAGTGTAGTTAATCCACCTCCCTGAGAGGCGGAAGCCCTCCAGTCGACACAGCACTGTCTGTGGAGGGGTTAGGTTGGTGTAACTATGTAGTTATACTTAGTTGCTATTGTAGACTAAGCCTTAGTCTGCAGACAGCCTGAAGCAATAGCTCTGAGAGGTGTGAACTGCCTCATGCATCTTGTACCACCCTGACTGAGGGCTCTGCATGGGGCAGGACTGGAGAAGGAGAATGCAGAGGGGTCTGGCTGACCAAGATATCCCAGCTGCTGGAGTAAGTACTAGGACCCCCCCTCCCCAAAATGTGTAGGGTCACCCACTGCTCAGTGAGGTGCCGTGTGTCCCTCTGCACCTAGATTGTGAGGCTGTTCCAGGTATTAGCTATACTGCCTACCCACCATCTTAAAATGTGCAGACTTAAGCTTTTTACCCTGGAGGTTTCGGATTCAATCCCTGGTATCAGCCAAGATGGCGGCCATCACAAATGCACTGTGTGAGGGTAAAGGAAAATGCAGTTTCTATCCTAAAAGACAAAGAGCGGGGTAAGGGGCTACTGTGTTCTAGTAGGCTTGGCACTGACTTTTTAAAAAAAGTATAAATAATCCCCAGCTGCTTCTTTATCTAATGATTATTAACTGACCAATGTTTTGTAGGGGTCAAGGCAGAGGTGGGTCTCGAGGAAGGATTGACTGGTGAGAGCAGGGAGGATGCTCCATGTACAGGGATTAGCACGAAAGAAAATGCAAAGACACTTGTGGGAGAATCAGCTAAACGAGGCCACACCACTGCTGGTGGGGCAGAGAACATGATGTGACTGACAAGAGACAAAGCAGGGAGGGATGGACATGTGCTTGAGGATGACAAGAAGCTTCCACTTGATGCAGTGGAGAGCCGGTATCTGATTAATGGAACAATGAGGTGATCTTGGCAGCTGAGTTTTGTGTGGCTTGGAGGAGGGATAATGTGAGTCTCAGAAGCTTGGCCTCATGCCGACCCTATTACATGATATTTTAACCAATGAAATCACTTACATCCAGAACATTAAAGCTGATGACTTCTCCCAGGGTAAACACACTTATCCACAATCACCACGGGCTGATACTGGGAGTTGCTTGACAATTAACTTTTCATACACTTTTGGTTTATCTTGATTATCACTACAAAAGGTTTTTTTTTTCTCCTGCTGACAACAGTTCATTGTAATTAATTAGCCTCCCATCTTTTCATGTTCTCTGTATGTATATATATCTCCTCACTATATGTTCCATTCTATGCATTCGATGAAGTGGGCTGTAGACCACAAAAGCTTATGCTCAAATAAATTTGTTGGTCTCTAAGGTGCCACAAGTACTCCTGTTCTTTTTGCGGATACAGACTAACATGGCTGCTACTCTGAAATCTTTGCTTTATTTGTTACAAAACAGATCTTTGGGATAACCACAAGGTGGCAGCAGATACTCTGTGTATCTTTTTTTTATTTGGGACATTGGAAAGCAGTTGGCTAAATATATCTGTTTTAAAAATTCAAGAGTTGCCTATTTAGAGGGGTTGAAACTTAGTGTGCTGTTAAAAATCACAGACTAAAAGCTATGAACATTCTGCATAATGGTGACAGGTCCTTTCAGAAGGTTCATTTAATTTTATTTTGCTTGTCACTTTGGAGCTCATGAGGACTGTTCTCCTTTTGTGTTTGCAGCATGGGACATTATATAAGCAATAGGTTGGAAGAGAAAGGGTATCTACAGATTACACACAAGGATGTAGTCTACTGTCAATACACATTAGTAACGCAGGATGACGCTGACAAGCATGGGAGTTATGCTTGCATGTCGAGGGAAGAGTAGATCTAGGGCTCTCATGTTATTCTGAATCTGACAAGGCCCACTATCAGCTGCTCATGGGACAGGTGGAAGGAAACCTGTAATAAACCATTGGGATCACCTGCCCATTGGATAGCTTTGGATTGCTGCAGGAAGTCACTGAGGCCAAGAACTTAACAAGATTCAAAAAGGGATTGGGCATTTAGCTGGATATGGGGCATATCCAGAGTTGTTGTTTTTAATTATAACAAATTTTGGAAGGGATATTAAAGCTTGTGTGATGTGGCTTTCGCTGATCTCTAACTCTTTGAGATCAGGATTAGACCTTTACGGGATCCAGAATATCTCACAAGCATCTGGGGCTGGCCACTGTCAGAGGCAGGATCCTGGACTAGATAGACCTTGGGTCTGATCCACTCTGGCAAGTCCTATGTTCCTGTGCCCCCAGCTGGCCATTGGATTTGTGCCCGAAAGCATGGGGCATATCAAAATGATTTTATCCCAGCTAAAGTAACTGTGGATGTGCTCATTAGTTGTACACATAACTAATACAGTTGTCCAGATCTTTTCTCACACTGTGACCTCCAGGTTACAGCAGCAAAATGTTCAGGACATCCTACCCACCCTGCCCCAATCTAACCAGACAGATAGGAAAGGTGGTTGTGCCTCCCTGGATCTGCCCATGTGCTCCTTTTGGGGGTTTCAGCCTGTAGGTTGAGAACTCTTAATCTAATCCTCTATTTTACAATCTGTTCCTCCCACCCTCCTCTGGTATGTCTTGATTTTCATAGAGCAATCCCATGCCCTGAAATCTTGGCTTTCAGGATGATAAAGGGTTCTGCTTGCAGTTCTTCTACTGGTTTACCAGATGACCTTGGACATGACATGTCATCGCTTTGTGCCTCAGTTTCCCCATCTGTCAAATGAGGATACTGAGACCTGCTTTGTAAAGAGCTTTGAGATCTATGGATGGCAAGTGCTATATAAGAGCTAGGTATTGTTAATATTTATTAAAAGGACTCAGAATTACTTCCATGCCCATGCAGTATGATCTTAGAATCACAGACGTTTAGAACTGGAAGGGACCTTGAGGGGTCATCTAGTCCAGTCCCCTGCACTAGAGGCAGGACTATGTAATAACTAGACCATTCCTGATGGTGTTTGTCTAATCTGTTCTTAAAAACCTCCAGTGGGAGATTCCACAGCATCCCTAAGTAATTTGCTCCAGTGTTTAACCACCCTTACAGTTACGAAGTTTTTCCTAATGTCCAGCCTAAACCTCTACTGCTGCAATTTAAACCCCTTACTTCTTGTTCTGTCCTCAGTGGATAAAGAGAACAATTTTTCTCCTGCCTCCTGGTAACAACCTTTTTGTACTTGAAAACTGTTATTGCATTCGCCCTGTCTTCTCTTCTCCTAAAGTCAAGATATACCACATCTGTTGCTTCCCCCTATCCACAAGGCTTTTTACCCTGTCAAAGAAAGCTATTAGGTTGGTTTGACGCAATTTGTTCTGAACAAATCCATGCTGTTACTTATTATCTTCTATGTATTTGCAGATTGATTGCTTGATTATTTGCTCCATTATCTTTCTGGGTGCTGAAGTTAAGTTGACTGATCTGTAATTCCCTGGATTGTCCTGATTTCCATTATATTTGCCCTCTTCCAGTCCTCTGGAATCTCTCCCATTTTCAAATTTCATCTCTAATGGATCAGATATCTCCTCAGTCATCTCCCTGAATATTCTAGACTGTATTTCATCAGGCCTGGGTGACTTGAAGACATTCAACTTGTCTAAGTACTTTTTGATTTGTCCTTTCCCTATTTTAGCCTCAGATCCTATCTCATTTTCACTGGGGTTCACCATGTTAAATATCCAATTGCTACTAAACTTTCTGGTGAAAACAAAAACAATAAATTCTTTAGCACTTTTGCCATTTCCATATTTTTTTGTTATTGTTTTCCTCCCCTCATTGAGTAATGGGCCTACCCTGTCCTTGGTCTTCCTCTTACTTCTAATGGATTTGTAGAATGTTTTCTTCTCACCCTTTATGTTTCTAGCTGGTTTGATCTCATTTTGTGCCTTGGCCTTTCTAATTTTCTCCCTATATGGCTGTGATGGTTGTTTTATATTCATCCTTTGTAATCTGACCTGGTCTCCACTTTTTGTAGGACTTTTTTTTTTTTGAGTTTCAAATCACTGAAAATCTCCTGGTTAATCCAGGGTGATCGTGTTGGAAGGCTGGAAAATGCCACTAGTTCGGTTAGTGCTCTGTGCTATCGGGAGTGCCTAGGACCTTGCTTCTGTGGAGTTCAGGCCTGGAACCCAGCTACATCCTTATTCTAGTGTCACTGTCACAGGCACCTTCTTACCCTACAGTTTCTCTTCCAGTAAAGTTGTTCAGGAAGGGGGCCAGACTACCATGGAGAGAGACAACCTTACAGCCCCTGTTTCAGTAGCTAATGAGGCTACTTATGGTGTGTGTGTGTGTGTGTGTGTGGGGAGCGGGAATGTAATTCCCTGCTGAGTGTTTGTGTTGTCTTTTGACTGGCCCACAATGGAAAGGGTGGAGCCAGGTCAGGTATTGCTGGGCATGGCTCTGGCAACTAGCAGAGGGCTGGTAGGTTGTGCAACACTGTGCGCTGCCTCCTACATTTGTTTGCCGTGGTGGGCCTGGCTTTGCTCAGATATGTGAAGTACTCTGTGTACTTGTTACTGCTGTTTCCTCTGTCGTCTTTCTGCCCATGTTCCCTGCCTTCAGCGTTGGGCCCTCAAAGCACTTTGCACCTGAGCATGGTGCTGAAAATGTCCTATCTGGGTCTGTTTGTGCCAAAGATGCAGAAAATCAGGCAGCTGAGACTGAAGTTCCCTGCCAGAGTCCTCCTCCCATGGTAAGAGGGTAATGCTGCACCAGGGTCCATTTTTAAATTGTTAGTTCATCAGCATGTGTTTTAGAGCATGCCAGTGTCAAGCATTATTGTTAGCTCTGAATTCATGTCGATTTTTCTTTGGAAAGCCACACAACTCAAGGAGGTGTGTGTGTGTCAGGGGTAGTGAACCCATATGAGCTGTCATTCCCGCAGCAGTATGTGGGAAAGAGCAACCTTCTGGACTCTGTTAAGATATGATCTATTAATCACAAAGTGATTCATGCTCTGTAATGTCTTGTCTCAATGATCGTCTCCTTTGCACTGAAATCTAAAATGAAAATGGTTCCGACAAGTCAGTTACAGTCAATGAGTGTCACTTGGAGACAGGCATGCCTGGGCTAACTTGAACTTCGTCATGAGAGATGGCAAAATGATTGTCAAGAAGGAGGGGAAAACACATTTCTGTCAGCTAAATTCATAGCTTAGTGCTTGGGAAAATGAATAAAAGGAAGTGTCGTTGACAGAGTGAGTGACAGGTGGAATATACACAAAACATGTTAAAATAATGTTAAGGTTCTGGATTAGCCTGACAGAAGTGGTAAACTCAGGCATGAATAAAATTCTGGCCAGATTTTCACAGCCCTGCAGAAGGCCGCAAAATGTGAGCACACCTGGAATCCTGCATCTAGGTGAATGAACGATCCTTTGCCTGTGCAAGTTGGGTAACTGAATGTGTACATTCCCTGACTGCATGTGCAATTATGTGATAGGTTATTATTATTTATTACTTGTAGCATGGTAGTGCTTAGATGCCCTGACAAATATATACGGACCCTATTGTGCTAGGCAACACAAACATACTCACAGACAGACCCTGCCCTGAGGAGCTTACATTTTAGACAAGCTGAGGCATGGGGGGAGGAGTGGAAAGAGAGGCATATTAAGGTGAGGCATCTAGTGGTGGAGCTGGAACTAGAATCCAGTTGATCTTGTGCATTGGGTCACCTGCCTCTCAGTATATGTGACTGTGGGGTGTGGCCATGCAACAGGCTGTGTGGGTTTGTCTTACTGTATTTAGGCATCAGCTTGGGCCTAGAGTGCGGCTCACAGTCTATATTAGTTATTTTTAGTATTGATTTGTAGGTAGTCTATTTCAGTTCATTATTTTAAAACCAGCTATTAAAAAAGGACAAAGAAACCATAACGGATATAAAACTAGCCGCTATAGATAGCACTCAGTAACTGGTGCTGCCTACAGAAATAGGAGCAGTCAGTGTGGAAGGAATAAAACAGACGAAACACAAATCAGGCAAAAGCAAAACCAGAAGGGACCCAATCTTGCAAGCCCCTACTACAGGTGTAGTGCGTATTGTAGAGACCATATGTTTCTGTGCAGTGCTTGGGGGTCTCTGAATACTATTAATCTGTGTAACAGTATTCTCAGTAGTGTGGTGTCTGCTACTACATTTATTGTGCCTGGCAGCGTTTGAAGGATCAGGTCCTAATATATCTGTGCCATGCCCTGAAGTTTGCTAGAGTTGGCCTTTGCTGGACCACCAAGCAGAGGTGAGGCTCAGTACTGAAGAAAGTCGGCTACCGGTTCATGTGAGTCTTATCCAATCAAAAATGACAGTTTCACACACATTGGTAAGATCTATCAGAGGGGTAGCCATGTTAGTCTGGATCTGTAAAAGCAGCAAAGAATCCTGTGGCACCTTATAGACTAACAGACGTTTTGGAGCATGAGCTTTCGTGGGTGAATACCCACTTGGTCAGATGGTACGATGCGCATACAAATGCAGGCAGGGTTTATGTGAGACCCACATGGCGCCTAGAACTTCGTGTGGGCCCTCTGCACTTCAGGCAACAGTGCCCCTCAATGACATGTCATGGTGCTTTTCATGCCTATTGTGTTCAAGGGCAAGTGAGAATGTAATAGTTGTAGGTTTCCTGCTTGTTTTCTGAGCTGGAAGCATCAGCTAATCCAGGGCCTTATCCAATGTCCATTGAAATCAACTGAAGCTTTTCTACCGACTTCTGTGGCACTGGCTAAGGTCCCAGTGCTCTCCTTTCAGACAAGTTAATTTTGGGAATGGATGCTTCCAAATGGCTGGTGAAATGATGATGACACAGGCTTGTCTACATGAGAACATTGCAGTGGTTTAACTCAAGGTGGGATATTTAAACCGATTTAGTTAAACCAGTGCAAGTTCTGTGTGGACACAATGATTGAGAATAGAGAGTATTCCATGATGTTCCGTGGAATAACAGTGTTCCCCTATGACTGATATAATATAGGGGAGAGAAGAATGAAAGGGCAAAGTTTATAAACTGGAGTTGCCATTGTCTTAATTCCACAGTTGCTAAGAAAAGGCCTCGTTGTAGTACTAGATGCTGCTTCTCTAAGGCCTGGTCTACACTGGGGGGTGGGGGTGTCGATGTAAGATATGCAACTTCAGCTACGGGAATACCGTAGCTTAAGTAGAAATATCTTATTCCGACTTACTTCCCGTCCTCACCTCCCGTCCCGTCTAGATGAGACGCGATATATCGATCCCCAAAAAATCGATCGCTACCCACCGATACAGCGGGTAGTCTGGACGTACCCTTAGGGTCTTGCAGACCCAACAATGTAAACAAAGAAAGATTCACCAGCAAAAGAATGAGATGTCTAATAAAAAATTCTCTACATTTTTTCTGGGTTAATTAATTTGGATTACTGGGACAGCCACAGCAGTTTAGGTGCATGTACTCTTCTCAAAATAACGTCTGTTAGACCAGGGAATAGTCTGGCAAGGGAAGTGCTAAAAGCCTCATGAATTGCATTATGTAAGTTTAGACTGGGCATACTCATTGGAGGTTATATTGTAAGTGACAGTCTTTCAGTGGTAGATATCTGTTGAAGATTACCTACAGTGCTTGCCATTTAAAAGTTAATAGCTGTTGAGAGTTACCACACAGAGTTGTATCGGATATTTGCTATTTTCTATACTCAGGAAAAGAAATATTGGCTGTATCTCAGCTGCCGCTATATGAAAACCGTTAGTAATTGTTGACTAGAGAGCTCTGTGCTTGTGGCAGAAGTCAGAGGTGTAAAAGACCTAATAGTTTAGCCTGGTTTTATTTGTAGTTAGAAAAATTCAGTCTGTGGCATGTTTTTTGTGTTGAAATCTCTGTAAGAAACGGGTAATCAGTTCAGTCATCAGAAAATAGCACCGATGCTATTTTTATATGGAAAAAATGTGTGTAATAAAAATCAGAAAGGGAAAGAAGGTAAAACAATTTACCTGCCCTGCAGTATCATATAGCCCCAGCAAGTGCTGCTTGCCTCCGACAGTCACAGTCACTGGAAGAGAGAAACAGCAGAGAGGTTGTGAGACACAAGCTCCAGCCAGTAGTTATGATTTTACACTTTTTAACTATGCACCCTAGTGCAAGGCAGATTAGCGTGCGCCTTACCATGTGAACCCTAAACTAAGCTGACAATCATCTCAAAATGAAGGCAACCTAAGGTCACAACAAAAGCAGATAGTTGAGCTCTCATTTCTTAATAGATTAATCAGGGTTTCTCAAACTTCATTGCATTGTGACAACCCCCCCCCTTTTGACAACAAAAATTACTACAGGATCCTGGGTGGGGGGAAGGGAAAGCCTGAGCCAAAACCTGAGCCCCACCATCCTGGGCAGTGGGCCAAAGTCAAAGCCCAAGGGAGGGGCGCCTACAACCTGGCCTGAAGCCAGTCTAACGCTAGACATGGCGACCCCATTACAAAGGGGTCGTGATCCACTTTGGGGTCCTGACCCGCAGTTTGAGAACCGCTGAGACAGACAAATTGCAAGCACTGCTGCTGTTTGGGTATTCAGAGATCTAAGAACATTTGCTAATCTCTATGAGACCACCAGCTGATACCAGCAAGTCATTAGGAGTCCAAAGCACAGGGAACCTTCCTCCCCACCAAGTCTGTTTGGGTTATGTCTGGTCTTGGTGTTTTCTCTGTTCAGACTTTTTTTCTTCCTTAATTCCAGAGCTGTGAAACAATGATGTATTTGGAACTGGGCAGCCCTCAGTCTGGATCAGTGCAAATGCATTACTTTTTTGCTCAGTCTCTCCTTTTTGAATGCAGTGATGTTCAGTACCAGTTAATATAATGATAGTGTTACAAATCATTGTGCTTCATGCACTCTTTGAAAACAGGAGGGTAATCTTGGGGGGGGTCAAACATTTTCCAGGATATTCACCAGATTTTATAATAGGGATGATGACTTGATTTAATGATCAAATTCTGTACTTCAGCACACATGCTCTTAGAGTCAAATTCAACACTGGCTCTCTGGGCCTGATCCAAAGCTCATTAAAGTCAACTGGAGTCTTACCATTGATTTCAGCGGACATTTTCGACAATATCCTTTATAATTTGATCTCTCTAATGAACATAATTTCATCTAAAAATGTCCTCTGCTTTAATAGAGCTTAGTTATCCAGCTAATATGCTTAAATCATTAAAGTTCCATGTGGGGAGAGAATTGGGAATTCAATCCTCCCTTAGTCAGTAGGAAAAGATTTTAAGCATGTATCAGGAGAGTCACATCTCAGAACAATGTTGTTCAAAATTATTCACTTGGTGTACAGGATACCAGGATGTCTTAAAAAATGCAGGCAAAGGGACTCTGATGCATGCTGGAGATGTGGCTGGGGAGGGCTATCTTTGGTACTTTTTTGCTAGTCATCTTCTAAAATTAATAAGCTCAAGGAAAGATTAATAGTTAATGTTGAGAAAATATGGGACTTGAAATCAGCATATAGGCCCTAGCTGATGATTTTACATGATGGGTCTTTTGCAGATGAAAAGTACCCACAGCATTTCAGAAATTAATTTTTGTTGCTGTGGGGAACTGTGATAGGCTGTTGACCCCGTACTAGACTGGGAAGCATTGATGAGGCTCAGAAGATGCCAGTTAACCTGGTAAGAAACACCTGAGGGAGAATTAGGCTTGATAAACAATCACTAATGGAGGATGGCACCCAGCTAAGCAGGAAAACCCTGGGATCCTGGCCCTGAGAGTAGGGTGTACCTGGAGAGGTGGTGAAGCAAGAGTCCCAGGGAAATGGTGGCAAGGTTCAGGACAGTGCAGATCTTGGTCGCTGATTAGAAGGTCCTAGGCTGGAACCCAGAGTAGTGGATGAGCCTAAGTTCCCCTACCAGCCACTGGGGAAGTGGCACAGTCTGGGCGTTGAGCTGGACCTGAGACAGTTCATATGGAGAGACTTTGAAACCCCAGAAGAGTGAAAACACATAGTGCCATGGCTGGAAGGCCAAACCACTAAGAGGGAGCATCTCGGTTCACAAAGAGGAAGCACAGCAACTCCTGGAGTGACCGGGGATGCAGCATGAGTGAGAGACCAAAGGGGGCATCAAACTGGGATAGAGTTGTTCCCTAGATGTAGCCATGAAGAGGTGTCACAGCAGTAAGTGTACCCCTATACAGGGCATAACTTGGGATGCCCTCTGTTACCCTTAGAAATCTCTGTCAATGTTGTTGGACAGGTTGATTATTCAGCAGGTTTACTAGCTTGTAAAACATTTGGGTAGCTTAATGAGGGTATAAACTTAATGAAGCTGACCACCTCATATAAAATACAATGGATCATACCGCTGGAATAGTGAGGACCAGATTCTCGGTTCCACCTTGGCTGTGGCTGGTACAGGAACTAAGAGGGATGGAGAAGTGGCTCAAAACCATTTTTCACGCTGCATTCAGGGGAGCTGGAGGCTGGTGTGGCCCCCAACATAACCTGAAGGAGCCTAAATGTTGCTGCGACAGCTCCTCTGAGGATGCTCTACTAGCCCAAGCCCACTGGTGTGCAATGTGCTTCAGCTACACTCTTCTGCCACTGGCCTACCACGGAATGTCCCCCTGAGGCAAGAGCAGAGCTGGTCGTGTTAATCTGAGACCACTCAGGGGTTCACTACCCATCCACTTAGGGGAGTTTTGCATCAGCATTGCACTACCCGAGGAGTACTACCTGGAAAGAGGTGGTGGTCAAGGATCTAGCCCTCAGTGTTATGTTTAGAACTTGGATTGAAATAAATAAGGCTTATCCTACACTACATAGTTAGGTTGAAGGAAGCCGCCAGTCTATACACAGACACTTGCAGCATCTCCTTCCTTTCCGCCTCTGTGACCATCAGGAGACTGATATCACATAGGGTTGCCTAGGGGAAATGGGGGAAGTTCTCACTAAAAGTGCTTTTACACGGAAAAAAAGGGCATGTAGACTCAACCCTGACGTTCCAGATTGCCAAACCACGTGGCCGCTAATGTGCCCTTACTGTGCTTGGCATGGATCGGCAAGTAGTTTAAAATGGCTGATAGGGGACTGGGACACCACATGAGAGATTCCGCAATTTGGGAGTGAAAACAGCTTTAGTGCTATGGGGAAGGGCCATTGTTTGACGAGCTACCTGTGCTCCCAACATGAGCCTGCCATAAACTTCATGAAAAGTGTGGTCACCCATGACCCAGAGGGAGGTGGAGGGGGGTTTCTCACCATGGCTGGAGCAGCAAAATGGCACAGTGAACGGTTATGGATTCTGATTAGGTTATGGCTTGCACCTACTGTAATAAGGGTGTTTTGTTTTTTCTTAAATGAAAATGGCCTTGCTATGGACATATTTTATTCATGTACAATGGCTTCTTTATTTTTTCCCCCTGACTGAAGCTGGAAATGTGTCCTTCAGTGGATCAACAACAGCGAAAGCAAACTTTCAGTGATTAGAAGGAGGAGAAAGAGAACGCGGGAAGACATGTTCACTGAGATAATGAATGCCTCCAGGACAACTGATGCAGAGCTGAGAGCATGGAGGTTTTTGTTGTCTGACAAGTTAGACATGGACATGGAGAGCAGGAAAGCTTCCAATGAGCGAGACCGTGCGGTGCAGGATGTGATGCTTCGGATTATGAGGGATCAAGCAGACATGTTGAGGCCTCTGGCTGAACTGCAAGAACAGAAGCAGGAGGGTAGAGTCCCTCTGCAGACTCCTGGTGGACAGCCAGCTAGCAACACCTGGTGCAGAATTACCCTCTCCCAAGCGTTCCATGAGGCATGGGCGAAAAGTCCATGATCTCTTTCACTTAACTTGGGGGGTGAGGGCGGGAGTACAAGGAATAGAAGGTGCCCATTCACAGACCTTTGATGGTCTAGAATGCATGTTATGTTCCACAGCTGAAAATGTTTCCCCTATTCCAACTTGACAAGGTTACTTTTTCTTTCTGTTCTCCCTCTTTACCTATGTTTGTTCAATATAGTAAATGGATTCAAAAAATAATTGTTCTTTATTGATTAGAAGCAGCGGGCTCGGGTGTGGGGTTGGCTTTACAGGGACAGGGATACAGGCCAGGTGAAGGTTTGGGAAAGCACAATGCAGACAAGCAGCTCACATTACTGTGACTCATTTTTGAAATGGCTTTTCAAAGTCTCGCGGATACGCAGCGCTCCTTGCTGTGCTCTTCTTATTGCCCTGGTGTCTGGCTGCTCAAAAATGGCTGCCAAGTGATCTGTTTCAATTGCCCACCCCTGTGAAAAATTTCCCCCCTTTTTTCACAGATATTATGCCGCACACAGCAGGCAACTATAACCATGGGGCTGTTCTCCTCACTAAGGTCCAACCTTGTTAGTAGACTTCTCCAGCGCCCTTTCAAACGACCAAAGGCACATTCACCCACCATTGTGCACTTGCTGAACCTATAGTTGAACCATTCCTTGCTGCTGTTCAGACAGCCAGTGTATAGCTTCATAAGCCATGGTAGCAACAGGGTAGGCTAGGTCCCCCAGGATAACTATACGCATCTCAATGTCATCCATGTTAATTTTGTCATCTGGAAAGAAAGTCCCAGATTGCAGCTTTTTTAACACCTGAGTTCCTAAAGATGCACGTGTCATGAACCTTTCCTGACCATTCTATGCTGATGTCGGTGAAACGCCCCCTGTGATCCACCAGTGCTTGTAACACCATTGGAAAGTATCCATTTTGGTTTATGTACTCTTTGGCAAGGGGGTCTGGTGCCAAGATGGGGATAAGTGTGCCATCTATGTCCCCACCGCAATTACGGAACCCCATTGCGGCAAAACCATCCGCTATGTGCTGCACATTTCTCAGACTTACTACCCGTTCTAGCAGAAGTCGATTAATGACCCTGCACATTTGGAGCACAGCAGCTCCCACGGTTGATTTACATACTCCAAATTGATTCCCCACTGGCTGGTAACTGTCTGGTGTTGCAAACTTCCAAATAGCAATTGCCACTCACTTCTCCACTGTCAGAGCAGCTCCCATTTTTGTGTTGCTGAACTGCAGGGCAAGAGAAAGCTCTGCACAAAGTTCCTGGAAGGTGGCCTTCTGCATTCAAAAGTTCTGCAGCCACTGCTCGTCATCCCATATCTGCAAAATGATGTGGTCCCACCAGCCAGTGCTTGTTTCACGAGATCAGAAACAGTGCTCAAAAGTGCAGCTGCTCTGTGACTGCCATCAGCAACTGTAAATTGTTTTTTTCAAAGGCTTGCAACAGGGCTGCTTGCAGGATATCGCTGTGTTCGACACTGCAGACCCTACTTCGGCTCTGGAAACACTGCAGGAGAAGGCGCAAGGTGTTTGAGATGCTCATAGCAAGAGCACACAGCTGAGCTGGCTCCATGCTTCTGGGGTTATGACATATGCGCGGAGGTTTTAAGGCATGAAAACCACTGGCTTGTTTGCTGTTGATGTGAGGGAGGGAGCACAGTGCATCATGGGATGCTGATGCAATGTTCCCATTCTCCCCAGCGACAATGTTTTGGTCCCAGGAGGCATTGCACAAACTTCCCAAAAACACACTGCGGCAAGTTGCACTTTGGGATAGCTACCCATGATGCACTGCTTTGTGCATCAATGCAGGCGCTGCTAGTGAGGATGCATTCCATTGAGACAATGTGCGTGGCCATACCATGCTCAATAGACTTCATGAATTTGGGGGCTCGAGGTTGAAATAGATAAAGTTGTCTTAGTTTTGTAGTGTAGACAAGCCCTCAGACACATCAGCTGCAAGCCAGCAAGGGCCACTTTATTTGTTGTTTTTTTCATCTACAGAAATAATGGATAAAAAATGACCCATGCCATTCCATTACCTTTCTAGCAGACAGGTAAGGTGGTGCAAAGCGCACAGGTTTCTATTCAATTCAATAATACGGTGTTAGCATGACAAACTATAGAATTGTAGTCAAAGTGTAAATGAGACAGACTCCTCTTAGGAATCTACCATTAAATTAGCACAGAGTAAAATTTTCAAGTGTGTCTAAATTCCACTGAAATCAGTAGCACTGAAAGTCACTGAGTCTTAGACTATTTTTGAAAACTTTCCCCTCAGTCTTCCCAGGCTACACCGTGCACTTGGAGTTTTAATCCCCTTTTCTGTCTGGATTTTCTGTCCATTCCTGATTCTGTGGCAGATTGCTATGTAGCATGAGTCATCTCTCTCTCTTTCTTCTCCCAAGTTTAGGTGCAGTTTTTCCTCCTCACTTTTTGTTGAAAAAATCTTTCATTTTTTCTCATCATCTGAGGAAATATCTTTCTTGAATTCATTACCACTATGTAATATATTCCTCTCCCACTAGTAGAATTGGTTTATTGACATGAATTTAAATCAGAATGCAGATAGTCTGCTGTACCCTGAATTCTGGCTTTGCCTGTGGATTGTTCGGCTCCCAAACATGGGGATTACCAAATCATTAACAATTCAAATAATTGGGAGGTCTTCTGACACTTGTTTAAGCAGGGTCTGAATGGGCTCTCACCTGACATTTATTAGTGAGGTGGGGGAGAAGACTTCAGAAACTGACCTCATTTGCATAGACACACCCACTCTGTCTAGATGCGCAGCATGATGGAGTCGCTTTGCCCAAACAATCACTTTTGACTGGTGCTGGATTGCAAATCAGTTTGTTATTGGGGTCAGGGGAGAGGTAATTAAGTGTTATATGAAGCAAAGGAAGAATAACTGTGCTTGGCATGGCCTGATTGAAGGGTTCACTCTCACCTGAACTGTACTCACTAAGCAGGGGACAGGGGTGCCAAAGCTCAGTGGAGATGAAAGAAGGTGGGGATAGATGCCTTTACTTTGCAGTGGGGTCTTAGGCACCATTTGATTGTCATTCTCCCCATTGTGTAATGACACAGCTGGTTAAGACTCAGTTGAGAGTCTTTTGTTGTGGATCACTAGAGGTGAAATCGCTGGTAACCAGGTCTAAGCATTAGACCTGCAATGGGATAGTTTCTCTACTGAAGGAGACGACCCAGCTCACACTCATAGTGAGGCTGCCCCATTAACAGATGAAATCACTGAGAGCTGTGTTAAGTGCTAGGGCCTCAAGACATCCAGAGGTGGCAGTGGTGGAGTGAGTGATGGCAGAGCAAGCCAAGGTGCTTTTCTCCCCTGCCCTCTGGCCAGGGTAGGAGGTGATTTCATGTGACTGCACCTCTGAACTCTGGTCTTCACTGAACAAGGACAACAGATGTGAGTGGGGTGCAGTGGGGGGAGGGGCACATTAGAGGAACTTTTGTTTGTTGGACTGTTTTGCTGCAAGGTGAGAACCTGAGGCGAAGGACCCTGCCCAACATACTTTGGGGTGGGTGTTTTGGTCATATGCTTCTGAATCATGCTTGTGGCACTTTCTCAAATTAATGCTGGGTTACTTTCCCCTTTTTATTAAAACTTTTTTTTTCCACACACCGACTGAGTGCTTACAAGAGGGGAAGTACTCGAGGTTCCCGGTGTGATGTGTCATTTTCCCAGGTTACTGGGTGGGGGCTCGAGCTGGTTGTGAGTTGTATTCTTAAAAAGGAACCCCTAGATATTGAACCCATCCCTTGTCACTGCCAACTCCACCTGGCAGAAGGCTTACACTTGTGTAACGTAACGCCTGCATTGTGATGTTCTGGTAATAGAACTTCCATCATGTCACGAACATGGTGCTTGTGAAACAGACATCAGAGGTGAATTAGTTGATTCTTCCAGTGAAGATCTCACAGCTCCTGCTAGCCTCTGCAGTATGAGTGATGACTCAACATGTCCACTCTGTAGACAGTGGTCATAGCAGTGACTACAGCAAGTAGTATATCTATGAGCTGCAGCCAATGTTCCCTCCAATTTTTTACATCCATGTGCTGCATGAATTTTATGTGCACCAGTGTGGAGGTGATGTGTGGTGGGGATGGGGCTAAGAGTTTCAGAGTGTGGGAGGGGGCTCAAGGGCTGGAGCAGACCATTGAGGTGGAGGGGGGTTCGGGCTCTGGGGCGGGGGTGGGGATGAGGGGTTCAGAGTGCGGGAGGGGGCTCAGGGCTGGGGCAGAAGGTTGGGCTGAGAGGGAATGAGGGCTCCTCTGGGGGGTGCAGGCTCTGGGATGGGCCCAGGGATGAGGGGTTTGGGGTGCAGGCTGCCCCGTCGCTGTGTCAGGGAGAGAGGGCTCCCTCCAGTCCTCTCTTGCCTCAACAGCCGAGGGCTGGGAGAGACTGCCTGTCCCCACCACGGCAGCTCTGGGGCCGGGTCTGGGGGAGGGAGAGAGGTGCCTCTTCCTGCCGCAGCCCTGCATGCCCCGTACCACTCTCTAGTCCAGGTCTCTGTGGCTGCAGAGCCTTGATAACCTGCTGCACAGCTTAGAGGGAACTTAGGTTGCAGCTGCTTTTCCAGGTTCATAAACCCTGCTGTTGGTTTATATTCTGCTATTAATCTGCTGTTGCACCAGCTGTTCTTAGACCATCCTGAATTATTTCAGTAAACCAAAACCAGCATATAAGTGTTATCAAGTTATTAGATGTAATCCAGCAGTGGCTCTCAAACACTTTTACTGGTGACCCCTTTCACATAGCAAGCCTTTGAGTGCGACCCCCCCCTTTTAAATTAAAAACACTTTTTTATATATTTAACACTATTATAAATGCTGGAGGCAAAGCGGGGTTTGGGGTGGAGGTTGACAGCTCACGACCTCCCATGTAATAACCTCGCGACCCCCTGAGCGGTCCCAACCCCCAGTTTGAGAACCCCTGTGATACAGACTCATTTGCAGAAGCGTGAGCTGGAGCTTCATAAGTTTTGGGATAACAATATATAAACAAAGGTAAATTTTCATCTACTAGCTGCTCTGGCCAAATCATGGTGATTGAATGGTTTTGTAGCTTTTGGGTGGTGAACTCGCCAGACAGAGGTCTTCTAGATCCCTGGCTATGTCGATTAAGCATCATGGTCATGTACACTTCAAGAGTAAACACCAGCACCTCTGAAAATCAGATCCTTGTGGGTCTGCAGCTGGGCACCTGGAATTAGAGGCCATTTTGAAAAACCTGGACCGACTGACTTGCCGAATGTCGCTCAAGAAAAGGGTAACAAGCAGGTCAATTTAGCGCTAATGCCTGCTGACTCCCAGGTGTGTACTTTGTCTTTCCTCCCCTGCTTCTGTATCCTTCCTCCTTTATAAATATTTCCTTTGCTCTCATTGAATGCAATATTAAAACATCTAATCTCAAATGAACCCCAGACAGGAATAGGAGTTGTTGGGTTCCTGTGCTCACAGTCAGGGAGCCTCCAAGATCCATTGGTTTGCAGTAGTCAGCATGCCCAACCATTCGTTACTTCTGTATGTTTGAATCGTCACCAGGAAATTAACTCAGGGGTTGCTAGAGCTGTGTTCCCCGCTTTGCTCCCTTAAAATAAAACAAGATTGGATTGTGGGCAGATTGGTTCCTGTCACAGTCTTAAAGCCTGCAACTTCAGAGTAATCTTTTTTGAAGGAAAAACCACAAGCATGTTACTTTGCACCTTAATTGGCCTAAAATCAGAATTTTGGGTATAAACTGAACTAACAGTCTTTCTTTAATTGTTCCTGTAACTATATAATGTCAAAACTACAAACCGTACACGTCTTTGGTGGTTAACATTTTCCAGAAGTGGATTTAGCTATATCTTAACCCCTAGATGTAGCTTTTGGCTTATTGAGGTTATTGCTGTTGCCTTCAGATTCACAGAGGTTTTAAGGCCAGAGGGGATCGTTACATCTGACCTAACTACATTACGTCTGACCTAACTAAATAGAATTTGCTTTTTTAGTGTCTCAGTATAAGGCATGTTTCCCAGATCTCAAATCATGTTTGTAGCTTTGTTCTGAATGCTTTCCAGTTTTTGAACATCTTTTTTAAAGTGTGGAAACCACGACTGAACACAGTATTCCAGTCATGGTCTCACTAATACCATATCTAGGGTTAACATTACTTCCCCCCACCTGCTTGGTATACCCTGCATATAACTGCAAACAATGCCTTGGCTCTTTATGAAAACTCTGATGATTTTATCATGAATCACACAATATCTGTTGTTTTCCCCTAAGCCCCACCTCCTGGAGTCAGGTGATTCTGTGAGAATCTCAGCTTTCATTTTTTCCCCACAAGTTTGTTTCTAGCCTTCATTGCTGCTGAGAAAAGCTTGAAAATGTGATCTGTGTACACCCTAAAGACCAAAAACTGGAAGGCAAATAAAAAGAGCCCCCCCAAATCTCATGATTTTTTGGGATCTGAGCCATAGTTTTCACATGGTTGGGATTGGCAATGCTGAAAGAAGCAGTGGCTGCAGGGGACCTTTGGGTGCTCATGGTGTCATCACTGCCCAACACCTTTTTTTTTGGTTTCTGGGCGTTCTTTCCCCTCTGCTGATTGGCTGCTTGTTCCAACTCCGTCCTCCCACCGCCCTCAGATTTAATTAAAAAGCACCAAAAGAGGCATGATGATAAGTATAATGAGGAATGCCTGCCCTGTGGTATGCTGTATGTCTGTATTGGTTTTAGTAGTTGGAGAATTCAGACTGAGTTAATGAGAAACTCAGCCACCTCAACTTGCATTACAGCCAGGTTAGAAAAGCAGGCTTACATCTACTGACAGCTCTGTCATCCAGTTCTCAAATAAAAATGGATTCATCTAGACAGTGCAACCCCCTCAGAGAATATGTGCCTTGCACCGAGTATGTCTTCTTATAGCATTGTGTTTTACAAGGCCTTAGCTCTATAAATTATTCCCAGTTCTCCACAGCTAGGTACGTGCTGTGCAGAGAAGGCTAATAAAAGAGAGACTAGTCCGCTAACCATTTTTGTCCAAGCAGCTTATATCAAATGCTATAAATCTTTTAAAGTGCCTGGAGCACATGGAATTTGGTGTTGGCAAACTTACATGACAAAGAACACACAGGCAGCGGAGATGGATTAGAAAGAGCAAACAGCATAAATCTAGCCCAGAAATAGATGAAAGGGAATGGAAATTCCCAAAGCCTTCAACACACAAATGCAACACTAAAAATATGAGCTAGTTCCTTCCTAGCCCAGGATGCGGGTTATTTATAGACAGAATGAAATAAGATGATTTATCAGAACCATTGACATAATTATTTGTAAATTCATCACCGATGGATGTCCACTGCATCCCAGGGAATTACAGTTTTGCTGCACTAAACAATCCCTTAGCAAAGTAACTTTGCCTGAGGGAGGAGTGTTAGCCTGGTTCGGTTTTCATATACCCAAGTCCCTTCGTAATCCTGCCCTAGGGTGTTTCAGGGATTTAAATATTATACCGCGGTATTGTAAAGAGTGAAATGCTAATGTGATTACAAGGTTTGGGGAATATAGGAACAATTATATCTAAGGGCATGTCCACACAGAGATTTAGTGCACAGCAAGCTGGGGTGTCAATCTAGGACACTCTAGCCTGCCACACACTAAGCGGCCACACACTGAGTTTGAAACAGCAGTAGATCATGAGTGTTTTGCCAGAGAGTCTTGTAGTAGCTGTGGCAGTCTAGGCACATGAACTGGAGGTGTTTGCACATTGGCGCTGGCATCCTTGTCTCAATGGTATTTATAACTGAGAGTCCTGATATTCAGGAAAATCCCTCAATGGAAGGTAATAGTGGTAAAATCAGAGCAGATGGTGGACAAAGGAATGAGTGCAGCAGTAAATAGTCTGAACATCTGCAAAAGCTGGGCAGTAGAGATGCTAGGACTAACTCTAAACAATGACGGTAACTGTAGCACCTTTACCTGGACGGAGTGGAAGTGCTTTTGTGAGAGATCATATTGTTTATGCTGCAGAAATGGGGTGGTGGTGGGGGTGGTGGTGAGATTTTGGCTGAGATTGTAGCGTGAGCCTGTGCAAAAATGAAACTAACAGCGTGTGGGTTAATAATAATCTATATCTCTCGCTCTTCTAAGTATTTATAATGCTTCCATCACCATAGCACAGTAACTATTTTTCTGGAGCTGGGATTTAAGTGCAAAGGAAGGAGAACAAGCAGATTATTAAAGAAACAGTAGTTGATATTCTGAATAATCTTAATATTTTCAGCTGATCATAGAGCTGACCTGGTTTGCCAAAGAGCAGACGCTCTGTCTTTTTAACAGAGATAAGATCAGTCAAGGCTATTGAAATCAACTATTTGCCATAACATAATTCTCCTAAAGGAGAATTTAGCTTCTCCTAACAATGGTATGTTAGGTTCAGTAGGCAGAGCAAACAGTGTGGGTTCCATTGCATGGGGCTGGGGGAGATCTGGGGAGTTTTAAGAGCAGTGGTCCGCTATGGTGGAGTGCGCCCCCTAGGGGTGTGTGGAGGAGCGTTCAGGGTGTGTGTGGCGGGGCCCAGGGTGGGTGAGGATGTAGCACCGCTCTCAGCCCAACTCCTCCCCCAGCCACAGCTCCACTCTTCCCCCAGCTCTCCACCCCAGCCCAGCTCTTCCTCTAGCCACAGCTTCACCCCTATCCCCTGTTCTGCTCCACCTGAAGAAGCAAACTGTGACCCAGAAGGCTTGCACCGTTGCTGGGATTCTGGGGGATGTGGAAGGGCTGCTGGGGAGGCTTGGGAAGATAGCACTAGTTCAGAGCCTCAGAGGCAACAGGATCAGTGGGGATCCCCATTCCCAAGAAGAATGTCAGACATGAGGTCTACACCAGGAGATGTGCCTAGAGCCCCAAAGCCAGGAACAGTGCCTAAAGTCTGCCCAGTCCCAGCAAGCGGAGGGCAGGTGGGATTCAGTTTGGAGCCCCTACAGCAGTCTAGTGAGTGTCCAACAGGGGGAGCTCACCCAGATCTGTGACTGGGCTGTAGAGGCATTTCTGGACAGCCACAAGTATTCTGCGGCAAACAAACACTTTAACATAAGTGCCACTGAGAGTTATCAATAATCGTTAATAGCTGTCTACAAACATAGGAGGCTGAAGAGTACAGTGATGCAAGTCCAGAAAACATTTTAATTCCAAGTAGCTGCTATTAGCTTATACCTGTGCAGGTTTAGCTGACTGAATGCTTAGGGAAAGTTGATGGCTCAGCAGATTGGTAATGATCTTGGGGTCTTTCACCTCTAGGTCTGGTGTGAATTGCCCCCTAGCTGGGAGCGAATAAAAGTCCTCACTGTCAGAGGGCTAGCGCTCAGCATGGAGTAACTTGGTGATCTCAGTCTAGATCCTAGTGTCCACTTCCTAGAGACAATTAGCACACCAGCATTAATCAGCACACTTTCAGCAGAGGAGGCAAGGAAGGCCCATGGTGCCTGAATTCAGCTCTCCTAGACTATCACCCAGTGCGGATGACCTATCTTCTTGGAGAGAGGCTGGGAGTAGATCGAGGACGTCAGTCTGCAGGGCTGTCAATCTGCCCCTCCTATGATTACTGAATACATTTAAACAAAGAAAAGTTGGATTCTCTTTTTTGCCAAGGTACAAAGGAAACAGGCACCGGATATAGATAGAAAGGTTAAGGAAGATGAATCTAGCACTGAAGTGCATGGGAGGGGACAGAAATTCGTGCTTTCCATAACAGAGAAATATGATTAAGGTTCAAAGAATATAAAACAGAATGTATTCCCAAAACACCAATTACAGAGACTGTTTTAACTGTACAAATATTCCATTTATCTTATTCATCATATTTACCTTATGATAAGGTTTCCCACATTCACATTTGGCCAAGTGTATTAGTGAAAGAAAGTGCACATAGCAACATCTTGGCATGCTAATCAGACATCATCAAGTGCACCTGCTCCAGGAATCTGTGGCCAAACTCTGTTTTCAACTGCACTGGTGTAGATCTGGAGTAACTCCAGCGTCTGCTATAGTAGACTACAGTGGAGTTACTCAAAGTTTACAACAGGGCAGTTGAAAGCATAATTTGACCTGCTGTTCCCTATCCTGCCAAAGCAGAAACACCTTGGGCACACTGAATTGAATCAATGTACATCTGAGCTTTTTAATCATGGCATAAGGGAGGCAAGAGAGACACAGGGAAGGATGATGGATAATAAAATCTGAACAAATTCCATTCTAGCACCTTACATGTTCAGGTCTCTTAAGCTTTACTTCAACACTGACTTGACTGCATATGTAAGAGATGAAGTCTGATCCTGGTGCCACGGAGGGCAGGGGCAGTACTCCCATGCTGTGTTCCCTGGGAGTGGGAGCAGACATGTAATGATTCAGTCTTCGGTGCCTGCTTTTAGCTGCTATTTATCATACTGCTTACAATGATTTGCCAAACATTGTGTCTGGCAGCCATTTGCCCGATGCTGTAAATACATTTTTCAAAGGCCAGGGAGGTAAGTGGGAACAATAACCCTTTATTAGGAAAAGACCTTAGGTGGTCCAGTGTAGATCCAAAAAGAGGTGGGAGTGGGGATATGGTCCAGGGTGCCCCTTCACCTGCCCCCTATGTCGATCCATCCTAGGCAGCCAGAGGGACGATATTTGGGCTTCCTGAGCTCATGGGCTCCACCTCCAAAGGGCCATGGCTGGGGGTGGTGAGGTTGTGTCCAGGCCCTGCTCCTGTGTGTAGTGACTAGGGGGCTGGAAGCCTGAGCTGAAAGGAGGGCACGTTGCCCTTCGAGACAAAAGACTAAGGGCCAGTGCTAAGTGCCTGCTCCACTTAGTAGGCTGGCTCCTTCCACATGCAGGCTTGTACCTTTCCAGGCTGCCTCATCATGGTTGTAAGAACTACAACAAGGCCATCAGTCTTGAATTCTGCAGTGTCATGACCGGGGAAAACCCAGGGAGGAGGGTGACCAGGAGCCCGGTTTTTGACTGGACAGTCTGGTTGGAAAAGAGACCTAACGGTGTCCAGATCTACAGTCTTGTGCCAGAATGCTCATGCAGCTAGAATTCACTGAGCTCATTAGATAAGACATTCTCACCCTTCCTGGCCAATCTGGGTCATGCATACAACAGATTCCCAGGCGCTCATTCTGAATGTACATCCAAGAAGAATCAAGATGTCAGATTAAATCAAAGGGATCTCAGTTTAGACCTTTAAGATCAGCTGAAAACATTGCTCTACAGCAGGGGTAGGCAACCTATGGCACACATGCCAAAGGCGGCATGCGAGCTGATTTTCAGTGGCACTCACACTGCCCAGGTCCTGGCCACCGCCCAGAGTGGGACTTTGCATTTTAATTTAATTTTAAATGAAGCTTCTTAAACATTTTAAAAACCTTACTTACTTTACATACAACAATAGTTTAGTTAATAGTATAGACTTATAGAGAGAGACCTTCTAAAAATGTTAAAATGTATGACTGGCACGTGAAACCTTAAATCAGAGTGAATAAATGAAGACTCAGAACACCACTTCTGAAAGGTTGCCAACACCTGCTCTACAGTAAGGAAAGCCATGTTGGGGAGAATTTCTTGTGAATTTCTACAGACCTGCTCAAAACACTATGCTGTTTGTGCCCTCTTAGGGACAAAGCTGGAACACACTATTAAAAAAAAAAATCACTTCCCCCCCACCCTAAAAAAAAAAAGGTCTACTGTTTGAAAATGGCCCCAGTCTTTTAAATGAAGTACAGTAGATACAGTGTGTTTGTTTTAAGGAAGACTGTGCTGTTTAAGGTCCGGATTCTTAGGTGGGCAGACACCTGCCCTGGTGCAGGGGTACTGTTTACTTCATTGGTTTATGCCTGTGTTGATTAGATTGCAGGACTGAGGCCTAGGCTGGCAAAATGTCAGTCTTCACCTCCCTCATCACTTCCTCTTTCAGTCATTGTTTCCACTGAACAGTTTTGTGAATTCTGTGATCATGGGGAAAGCAGGTTTTCTTCCTCACTTTTCCACAAAATTGATGACAAAGCAAACTTCTATGATTTCACGGTACATGCAAACTGTTAGCCACATCTAGACTGCAAGGATTTCCCTAACATCCTGTGAATAGGCCTTCCCTTGCCTTCAGGCCTGTCAGAGATGGAACATCTGCCACAGCGCTTGGAATGTAATATAACCTCATGTGCAGCAACTGACAGAGCAACATGTTCCTCTAAAATTTTCAGTAAGCAAGGGGATCAGAATAGCTGCCTTCTAGAGGCTTTTCACTGGGCTAACTTGCTATCCTGTTCCTTACAGGAACTCAGCAAAACCAATATCTTATCCTTACATAAGTGACAGTATAATGAACCCTGTAGGCTACAGTATAGTAAACAGTTTACATATGCACTTCAGCAGGGCTCATCATCATGCAACATGCGATATATATTACAGTATATTCATAGATTCCAAGACCGGAAGGGACATCTGTGATTATCTAGTCTGACCTCCTGTATACCACAGGCCAGAGAACAACCCCCAAATGATTCCCAGAGCAGATCTTTCAGAAAAAAAACACTAAATCTTAATTTAAAAAATGTCAGTGATGGAGAATCCATGACAAATCCTGGTAAATTGTTCCAATGGCTAATTACCTTCACTGTTAAAAATGTATGCCTTATTTCCAGTCTCAATATGGCTAGTTTCAACTTCCAGCCATTGGACAGTGTTATACCTTTCTCTGCTAGATTGCAGAGCCCATTATTAAATATTTGTTACTCATGTAGCTATGTATAGACTAATGAAGTCACCCCTTAACCTTCTCTTTGTTAAGCTAAAGAGACCAAGCTCTGTGAGTTGATCACCATAAGGCAAGTTTTCTAACCCTTTAATCACTCTCATGGCTCTTCTTCTCCAATATATCACCATCCATCTTGAATTGTGGACACCAGAACTGGACACAGTATTCCAGTAACAGTCACAACAGTGCCAAATATAGAGATAAAATAGCCTCGCTCCTCCTGTTTGAGAGTCCCCTGTTTATGCCTCCAAGTATGGCCGGCTCTACTGTTTTTGTGGCCCCAAGCAGCGCGCCAAATTGCCGCCGCTGATGGCGGGGGCAGTCCGTGTGCCGTTAGGGCAGCATGCGTGTTTCCGCGGTGGTGGCAATTCAGCGACAGCTTCTGTCTTCAGCCGGAAGACAGAAGCTGCGCCACTGCGGGCAGCTGAAAATAGAAGCTGCCGCTGAATTGCCGCCACCGCCATGGAAATGTGCCTGACGCCCTAACGGCACACGGACTGCCCCTGCCATCAGCGGCAGCAATTTGGCACGCTGCTTGGGGGCAGAAACACACGGACTGCCGCCCCTTGCAGATTGCCGCCACAAGCACCTGCTTGGGATGCTGGTGCCTGGAGCTGGCCCTGCCTCCAAAGATTGCATTCGCCCTTCTGGCCACAGTGTCGTACTGGGAGCTCATGTTCAGCTCATTATCCATCATCATCCTTAAATCTTTTTCAGAGTAACTGCTTCTGAGGAAAGAGTCTCCCATCCTGAAAATATGGCTTACATTCTTTGTTGCTCAATGTATACATTTACATTTAGCAATATTGAACCCATATTGTTTGCTTGCACCCAGTTTACAAAGCAATCCAGATTTCTTTGTATTAGTGACTTGTCTTCTTCATTATTTACCACTCCCCCAATTTTTGTGTCATCTGCAAACTTTGCCAGGGATTATTTTATTTTGTCCAGGTCATTGATAAAAAGGTTAAATAGCATAGGACCAAGAACAGATCCCTGTGGGACCCCACTAGAAACACACCCACTCGATGGTTCCCCATTACAATTACATTTTGAGACCTACCAGTTAGACCTATCAGATGCTGTATAGTATTAGCTCACCAACAGGGCATGCGTTAATAGTACGCTATTGTGTTTGTATATACTGTGTACTAGGCCAAATTTTCAATAAGTGCTGGCTGACGTCTGTGTGCACCTGCACTTGCATGTACAAATGTGTACACAACTGTGCATGCAGTTGTCTAGTTTGTACATACAAATGAGGCTTCCTTCATAAACTCAGTTTTTTGCATATACACTTATTCTACGTTTTGAAAATTGGGTCTCTAACATATACACAAACATGTTACAACTATACTACATTATACTAATATATAAACAACTATACTACAACTTTAATCATCCTTCAGTCCAATTGTGCCTGGTGATTATTGTTGACATTTCCATACTCATAATTGCAATGGTGGAACTAACATGACATTTGCCTCCATCAAACTGTTCACTCCCCTTGTTTGTTACACCCCTTCCTGAGCCCTACATCCGTCTTGTCTTGTCAGGAAGCAGGGCCTGCAGCAGAGCTAGTCTCCAGGCAACTTAATGAGCGCAGCTGGCCTGTAACAGGCTGCCGGATGTGACTGGCTATATTGCCCAATTCATTGGCAGAGTCAGCAGACCAGCTCTTCAGTCCAGCCCAGCAGCAGCAGCAGTTCAGTGGCTGCTCAAAGCATTCACCCACAGCTGCAATAGCTTCTGCTTGTTCCCAGCCTTATTCCAGTCCTTCTCACTGTAGTGCATATACTATAGACAGGCCAATAAACCATAGTCTACCAGCTGCTATGTGTGGGTTATGACAAACAGTGAGAACTAACCACAGAGGCAGCAGTTACTTTAGCTTTAACCAGGTACCGTTACCTTTGAGTGGGATGTCAGATTTCCTTCTGCACTTGTTCTTTGGGGGAATGCTATGGCAAAGAAGTGAGTCTTGCAATGTGACATGACTGTGGTGACATTTGGACAATTCTTGAGCTTGTTGAAGAAGTAGTTCAAGATCCTTGAGTTGACTGTTGAGAAGGCATCATCTCCAGGTCCCTTAAGTATGTAACTAGGCTCACTGGACTGTTGCATCTGTTGTGATGGGCTACAGAAGGAGAGGTCGTATCCGAGGTAGCCTGGGCAAATTTCACCAAGGCCTTTGTAAATCAGAACCAGAACCTTGAAGGGGAGTCAGCACAGGAGTGGGCACCACTGCTGTTACCAGGCACCTACATGGTGTAGTCTCTTGGGCTCTTTCTACTTAGGTGCTGGGCTGCCAGAGAGCTTCTTCTGGAATATAGGCCTAGGTAGAGTGAGTTACAATAGTCTAACCTGCTTGTGACAAATGCATGAACTGCTGAGGCCAGGTCATCATCCTAGGGGAATGGATAGAGGAGTTTTCTTGCTAGCCAGAGGTGGAAGGAAGGCGCTTTTGGTGATGGTTGTTTAATAGGGGTTCAGTGGTGAGTGTAGCAGGATATAGTTGTCAAACTTAATGAGTGGTGTTCAGATGTTCTCAGCTGAGCATGGAGGGGTGGTATCCAAGCACTTCTCTCCTCCAACTAGCAACACTTCAGTCTTTTCTAAATTTAATCTGAGCCAGCTGTTTTTCATCCAGACTCCAGTGTCCTTCAGGCACTGAGATATCTGGGAGCCAGGGCTGGCTGCACCCAGTGAAAAGGATATAGAGAACTGCATATGGCTGGTATCATAATCCTGGTTTTCTCATGATCTCCCTTAATGTTATACATAGATGTTAAGTACGTGTGGTGTCAGGCACAAGCAACATTGTTATGATGTCCTAGTTGTTATTTTATTAAATACCTTGTCTTTTTTATGCCTTCACATCCTTTCCCCTGAATCCTTTAAAATCACAGCCTGGCTCTAGTACAGTGCATTAGAACACTACCCAGCTCCACAGGCCAGGGAGTCAGAATAAATGTCTTTTACTTGACCGAGTGTACACAACTGGATGTGAAGTGTGTGCCTGTAGGGACTCTAAAGAAGGATAGCTACTTAGGGATTAATCAGCTAGGTGAAGTGTCCCTGTGCAAACTGTGATAAAGGCTGGAGGCTAGTCATTTCTGTAAGTGGAGTTCACACTCTCTTTCTTTACTGTTTGTGTGCTTCAGGGAGTTTTACCACACTGTGACTTTCAGGAGAGTTCAACTTTCTGTTAGCCAGTGATAGAAGCCAATCCAAACCCCAGACATGTCCCTGGAGCATTTGCTCAGATGTACCAAGTTTAAGCTCATGCTGAGGGATAAGGCAAGAGGCAGGAGCTGTTCTCTTGGGTCATTACCAGTTCAAAAGTGTCCCTCAATTACTACCAGGAACGACATGATAAATCCTGCTGTGAAGAGGTTTCTCCTAGAATGCTACGGGCTCATTTCCCCCCTTTAAATTCCATGTGCTGTTGTCATTAGCACTATGTTGTTAGTCAGCTTCACCCCTCTCTGTTCTGCACCATTCCCTCTTGGTGAGAGACTTCCTGCATGGGAGTCAGTCTTTTACAGTAGGAGTGGGAATGAGCCAGTGGCATGCATAGGAATACAAAGTTGGCTGCTTTTGGAGGGGCATTTCCCGTGGTTGGAGAAGCTGGCTCCCCACAACCCCATGGCTCTCCCCCGCACCCTGTGGCAGTGGAGCTCGCTTTCTCCTGGCAGCTGGAGGAGTTGGATCTCACCCTCGCAGCCCCAGGGCCAGAGGAGCTGTCATCTCCCACCCTGGACGGGCTGGAGGAGCTCGCTGGCCCTGGAGGAATTCTCTGCCTCCCCCGATTGGAGGGCTTCATGCACCTGTTTGCCCCCCTTGTGCATGCCCATGGCATGAGCTGATGGAAATAAAATTTGATTCCTCTTAAAAATTGCATGTCTTTATGTGCATAAATAAGAGGCAAAGTATCACTTTGCTTGAGTCAACACCAGGCTCATTTTCTAATCATCATAGAAGCATAGAATCTCAGAGATGTAGGACTGGAAGGGACCTCAAGAGGTCATTCAGCCCATCCTCCTGCAATGAAACAAGACCAAGTATATGTAGAAGTCATAGAGAATTTAATAATTCAGCAATCATCTGCATAGTGCACATTTACATCTCAGCAATCCAGCCCCTAGTTAATTTCATTTTTAAAGATTGTTGACTTGTATTTGGGGGTCAACAAAAGGGGTCTCCTGCACAGGGATTGATAAAACTCATATTACGATGGTTAGGTAATGTCTATGATATAGCAACACATTAGGGCTTGTCTACACAGTGCGGTAGTGCACTGTTCGTGGGTGTGATTTCCAGAGCACACGTCAATGTTGCACATTAATTGGTGTGTGTAGACCCTGCTGGTGTGCACTGATGTGTGCTTTAACATAGTGCTATTTAAAACAGTACAGGCACATTAAGTAGGTCAGATTAACTATTGGACACACAGCTCATAATTGAACTGCTCTGAGTAGTTGCCTGGCTAGCTGTGTTGTGTACTGTAGCAAGAGAAGGCATCATACAGAGGCTGTTAATATGCTTATTGCTTATTTAATATTGCCTATTTGTGCAATCCCTTTTGCAATCCATCCATCCCCCACCTGCCCTAGTTTCTGAGCTGTTTGTCTTCCACAGAACTGGGTGAATGCTGGAAAAATCTTTCCGCAAATATTTGACTTTTACCTGCGTTCACTTTGACAGAGTTTACATGATATTTGTGATAGAAAAGAAATGTTGTTGTGATGTATCATAATATTGAATGTTATAAGGTGCAAATGAAGCATGCAATTACAAACAATGTGAGCATTTGTTAATGATTTATATATATTTTTTAAAAAATGGAAACCTAAGTCCTGATCCTGCCAACACTTAAGCACATGCATAACCTTATTTACTTGGGGTCTCATTGAAGTCAATAGGACTTTGACATTGACTTCAAAAGGTGTAAGATCAGGCTACTGGCTAGTCTCCTAAAAGCAAACAGCGCTGCTTATGTGTAACGCATGTGCCACAAGTGTTTGTAGGATTGGCCCTCAAACCTGTGAGCTCCTCCAGGCAGGGTTGGAGCCCGCTCTGTTTGGAAGAGCTTAGTACTTTGTGGGCACTACCAGAAATAAATAATAAATAGCAATACCTAGACTTTAGTAAGGCATTTGATACAGTCTCGCATGATATTCTTATAGATAAGCTAGGAAAGTATAATTTAGATGGGGCTACTATAAGGTGGGTGCATAACTGGCTGGATAACCGTACTCAGAGAGTAGTTGTTAATGGCTCCCAATCCTGCTGGAAAGGTATAACAAGTGGGGTTCCGCAGGGGTCTGTTTTGGGACCGGTTCTGTTCAATATCTTCATCAACGATTTAGATGTTGGCATAGAAAGTACGCTTATTAAGTTTGCGGACGATACCAAACTGGGAGGGATTGCAACTGCTTTGGAGGACAGGGTCAAAATTCAAAATGATCTGGACAAATTGGAGAAATGGTCTGAGGTAAACCGGATGAAGTTCAATAAAGATAAATGCAAAGTGCTCCACTTAGGAAGGAACAATCAGTTTCACACATACAGAATGGGAAGAGACTGTCTAGGAAGGAGTATGGCAGAAAGAGATCTAGGGGTCATAGTAGACCACAAGCTTAATATGAGTCAACAGTGTGATACTGTTGCAAAAAAAGCAAACGTGATTCTGGGATGCATTAACAGGTGTGTTGTAAACAAGACACGAGAAGTCATTCTTCCGCTTTACTCTGCGCTGGTCAGGCCTCAGCTGGAGTATTGTGTCCAGTTCTGGGCACCGCATTTCAAGAAAGATGTGGAAAAATTGGAGAGGGTCCAGAGAAGAGCAACAAGAATGATTAAAGGTCTTGAGAACATGACCTATGAAGGAAGGCTGAAGGAATTGGGTTTGTTTAGTTTGGAAAAGAGAAGACTGAGAGGGGACATGATAGCAGTTTTCAGGTATCTAAAAGGGTGTCATCAGGAGGAGGGAGAGAACTTGTTCACCTTAGCCTCCAATGATAGAACAAGAAGCAGTGGGCTTAAACTGCAGAAGGGAGATTTAGGTTGGACATTAGGAAAAAGTTTCTAACTGTCAGGGTAGTTAAACATTGGAATAGATTGCCTAGGGAAGTTGTGGAATCTCCATCTCTGGAGATATTTAAGAGTAGGTTAGATAAATGTCTATTAGGGATGGTCTAGACAATATTTGGTCCTGCCATGAGGGCAGGGGACTGGACTCGATGACCTCTCGAGGTCCCTTCCAGTCCTAGAGTCTATGAATCTATGAATCTATAATAATTTAAAGGAGAAAAAGGGGAAGAGACACTTCTGATCCTGGCTCAGATTTTCAGAACCAGCTAGTACTTTTAAAGTGTATTCATTTTTGGGAGTCCAGCTTGTGACACCTTAAAAAGGGTCTGATTTTCAGACAGTGCAGGGAGCACCTGCCCTCTCAATATCAGGCTCCTCTAGGGAGTCTCAGATTAGGTTCCTAAAAATGGAGGCACCAGAAATCACTAGTGACTTCTGAAAGTCTTGGCTCAAACTCTCAGCAGGCCCCAGCGAAGGACTGCATTTCACAGAAGGTGTTTTAGGCCCTCCTGCCTCTACAGGCGTATTAATGAATACAGAATAAGGCCCTGCTTGTGGCACTGACTCCCGCCAGGCAGGGGCGGCTCTAGACATTTTGCCACCCCAAGCACAGCGTCATGCTGCGGGGGGTGCTCTGCCAGTCCCGTGGCTCTGGTGGACCTCCTGCAGGCGTGACTGCGGAGGGTCCGCTGGTCCCACAGCTCCACCGAAGCCACGGGACCAGCGGACCCTCCTCAGGCATGCCACCAAAGGCAGCCTGCCTGCTGCCTTCCCAGCGACCGGCAGAGCGCCCCCCAAGGCATGCCACCCCACTAGGTGTGCTGGGGCTTGGAGCTGCCCCTGCCCCATGGCAGACCCTTGTGCTCATGCAGCTCTGATTGACATCTTTAGGAACTGGCAAGAGAGCAGGAAAGAGAAATATTGTCTAACTGCCCAGAGACAGAGCTGGTTATAAAAAAAATAGTCGTTTCTCGTGAGGAATTTTTTGAGTCAAAAAGGTAATTTTTCTCTTTTAGATGAAAAAAGCCAAGCAGAACATTTTTGTTGAAAGACCCAAGTTTTCAGCTGATGATGAAAATGGGGGGAAAAATCCTTTTTGGGGTTGCATTAAAAATTAAGACTCAAATGAAAATTTCCGGTGACAAAATTTCATTTAGAAAAAAGGCCATTTTCAACCAACTCAGCTCACAGTGGTTCTTTATGCCATTTCTTTGACCCAGGTTTCATGAGGAATGAGCAGCTCCCTTTGGTCCTAAGTGGGAGATGTATTATATACTGTGGTGACATAGATTACAGATGCAATCCAAGTCCAGCCCAGCTGCAAATTATTCCTCTAGGCATAAGCATAATAAAATGGGTGTTTTTATATACACTAAGCTGCCAATAGCTGACATCATGCTGACAACAGAATTAAAAGAAAAAGACAAGGCAACTATGTGTATGTGAGAAGATTCCTTCCTTCCTTCCTACAGGCCAGTCAGCCTCACCTCAGTCCCTGGAAAAATCATGGAGCAGGTCCTCAAGGAATCAATTCTGAAGCACTTAGAGGAGAGAAAAGTGATCAGGAACAGTCAGCATGGATTCACCAAGGGCAAGTCATGCCTGACTAACCTAATTGCCTTCTGTAATGAGATAACTGGCTCTGTGGATGAGGGGAAAGCAGTGGACGTGTTATTCCTTGACTTTAACAAAGCTTTTGATACAGTCTCCCACAGTATTCTTGCTGGCAAGTTAAAGAAGTATGGGCTGGATGAATGGACTATAAGGTGGATAGAAAGCTGGCTAGATTGTCGGGCTCAACAGGTAGTGATCAATGGCTCCATGTCTAGTTGGCAGCCGGTATCAAGCGGAGTACCCCAAGGGTCGGTCCTGGGGCTAGTTTTGTTCAATATCTTCATTAATGATCTGGAAGATGGCATGGATTGCACCCTCTGCAAGTTTGTAGATGACACTAAACTTGGAGTGGTAGATACGCTGGAGGGTAGGGTTAGGATACAGAGGGACCTAGACAAATTAGAAACCTGATGAGGTTCAACAAGGACAAGTGCAGAGTCCTGCACTTAGGACAGAAGAATCCCATGCACTGCTATGGACTAGGGACTGAGTGGCTAGGAAGCAGTTCTGCAGAAAAGGACCTAGGGGTTACAGTGGACGAGAAGCTGGATATGAGTCAATTATGTGCCCTTGTTGCCAAGAAGGCTAATGGCATTTTGGGCTGTATAAGTAGGAGCATTGCCAGCAGATCGAGGGACATGATTGTTCCCCTCTATTTGGCATTGGTGAGGCCTCATCTGGAGTACTGTGTCCAGTTTTGGACCCCACACTACAAGAAGGATGTGGAAAAATTGGAAAGAGTCCAGCAGAGGGCAACAAAAATGATTAGGGGGATGGAGCACATGACTTATGAGGAGAAGCTGAGGGAACTGGGTTTATTTGGTCTGCAGAAGAGGAGAATGAGGGGGGATTTCAGCTACATGAAAGGGTGTTCTAAGGAGGATGGATCTAGACTGTTCTCAGTGGTAGCAGATGACAGAACAAGGAATAATGGTCTCAAGTTGCAGTGGGGGAGGTTTAGGTTGGATATTAGGAAAAACTTTTTCACTCAGAGAGTGGTGAAGCACTGAAATGGGTTACCTAGGGAGGTGGTGGAATCTCCTTCCTTAGAGGTTTTTAAGGTCAGGCTTGACAAAGCCCTGGCTGGGATTGGACTAGATGACCTCCTGAGGTCCCTTCCAACCCTGATACTCTATTATTCTCTTCTATGATTCTGTGATTCCTAGCACAAGTCAGTGCACAGGTAACATTTATCAAAACATAAAATGAATGATGTGTTGTTATATTGAAACTTTTGCTGTTTTATGGATCCCAGGCTGATGCTGCAGGTGCTATAAAAGGAGTTTTTTCCCTTTAAATGTCACTTGCCATAAGACTGTGGGAAGATTCACATGTCAATGCTGACATCAATAAGGATGGGTCTGCTAAGTAAAAATTTCATGATAAACACTTTAGGCCTAGTCTTGCAACTGAATCTGTGCAGGCAGATCATTGCATGCATATAGATCCCCTTTGACTACAGTACTTAGAGTTAGACATATGTTTACATGCTTTGCTGCATCGGGGCTTCAGGGGAGGATTTTCAAAAGCATCTAAATGATTTAAGAGCACAAATACACTAACTGTGAATAGGATTTGTGCTCCTAAGTCACTTAGTCACTTCTGAAAACCCACTCTCTGGTTATTATTTAATAATGTTCTTTGGCCAATTTTTTTTCAAAAGCAACTGGTGAATTGGGGTGGTTCCATGTTTTGGGAGTGTACTTTGAGAAACTTTAAAGGGTTTCAGTGGGTGGGTACTAAGCACTTTCTAAAAATCTGGCCCCTTTAATTTGTCTCATGTTGGGCTCCCAAAAATAAAGGTGCCCCAAATCACTTGTCACTTTTGAAAGTGTTGCCTCCCCTTTTTTGCAGCATGCTGCCTAGGGTTTAAAATGATACATTCACAACCACATAGATGGTTTTAACAATAGGTCCTTGCTGCAATGTACTTTCTGAGCTTGCTTTGACATTATCTTCTAAGAATGTATTTATAAAGGACTTTATCCACATCCTTCATAAGGGGAAATCACAGATTGCAGCTGCATCTATTAATTGTATATTATTATTCAATCTTTTATAAATGGACATTTAATGTGTTCCTAAAGTGCCAATCTCTGCTCATGTCATAATGTTAGATGGATCCTTAATTTTATATGGTTAGATTAATTGGAATTTAAATGCTGTTTAAATCACCAAAGCATTAATACTCTTACACCTTAATAAACATCATTTGCACTGCTTCTAATCACCAAGGTTCTAATTCTGCTCACAGTTATTCATACAGCTTCAATGACTTCAGCTCAGTAGATGTCAAACTGAGCAAAGATGGGCTTTGCATGGAAACATGCAGAAATTCCTGGGGCTGCTATCTGGCCTTCTCAACCTGCATCCCAGCTCATAAAGGGGCAGACCACCCTGTTACATGTATTAACTGAAATTCTGGGAGTGCAAAATTGCACACCACAGCAAAATTTTTAACATGACATTCTGATAACCTGAATCATGAATTTCACTCCATTATAACTGAAGTCCTTGTTAAAAGTTGTTAGAGATGTATATTCCGACTTCTGTTCTATTGACATCTCAGTATTTCTGCCTGACGTCATGGGAACTGGGTGAAAACATTTCAGTAAAAGCAGCACCAGTAGCTCCTAGAAAGTCACAGTGAAAAATTACCACCGCTTTCTCTCTTAGGCAGACCAAAGGCTAGAAACATTCCAGGGAACATCAC